>NC_041397.2:190849589-191149589 GCF_900747795.2 Erpetoichthys calabaricus
TGAATGGCTGAAGAAAAACAAAATGAAGACTTTGGAGTGGCCTAGTCAAAGTCCTGACCTGAATCCAATTGAGATGCTATGGCATGACCTTAAAAAGGCGGTTCATGCTAGAAAACCCTCAAATAAAGCTGAATTACAACAATTTTGCAAAGATGAGTGGGCCAAAATTCCTCCAGAGCGCTGTAATAGACTCATTGCAAGTTATCGCAAACGCTTGATTGCAGTTATTGCTGCTAAGGGTGGCCCAACCAGTTATTAGGTTCAGGGGGCAATTACTTTTTCACACAGGGCCATGTAAGTTTGGATTTTTTTTTTCTCCCTAAATAATAAAAACCACCATTTACAAACTGCATTTTGTGTTTACTTGTGTTATATTTGACTAATGGTTAAATGTGTTTGATGATCAGAAACATTTTGTGTGACAAACATGCAAAAGAATAAGAAATCAGGAAGGGGGCAAATACCACTGTATATATATATATAATATATGTGTGTGTGTATATATATATATATATATATATATATATATATATATATATATATGTGTGTATATGTGTGTATATGTATATATATGACAGTAACACTCATAACAATGACAACACAATTACATTGACAATCATGTTACGTTATTTTTAAAATGTTTCCTTTACTTTTTCATAACCTCTTTAACACACTACTTCTCCGCTGCAAAGCGCGGGTTTTTTGCTAGTCTTTTTAATAAAAGGCAAGCTTTTAAGCCTGAGAAATCACACCGTAAATGCGCACGTTTAATTGCACATGTGTTAATACTGGTTATCCTTTTACACTAATATATTACTAAAGAGATACAAAAAAAGTAAAATGCATATGTTGTTTTTCTTTAAGGAGATTAAATATTACTGAAGAAAGAAAAAAAAAAAAACTAAAACAGCCAAATGGGGCTATGCATACGAACTTAAAAGGTTTAAATAAAACAGAAATATATACCTTTTATTTTTACTTCCTTAACTTGTGGAGGGTGTATCCTGTAGCAAAGCCCTAACTTTTTTCGTAAAAAGCCCGTTTCAGTCAATAAGTCTTAAAAAGAGGTGTAAAGATATTGACAATAAGCTACGCAAACCCACCAAGACATGCAATCGTTTAAATAAAGGCGTGAGTCGAAAAACACCATCCCATACTATTAGTTAACGATTAACACATTTCTATATGTATTGTAAGCATACAATACAACTGATAATATGTTGCGCTTATTTATCTGGGTACCGACATTTTTGCGCGTTTAACGGCTGAAATCTAACGTGGTTTGTGCCCTTCAGAATGAAAACAGTTTGCATTTACCTTTTTAATAAAAGGCGAGCTTTTAAGCCTGAGAAATCACCCCGTAAATGCACACGTTTAATTGCACATGTGTTAATATGTATGCTTACACAGTATTAAAAGACACTCAACAATTAACGTCATTTACCTTCGTTCCCGCGTTTGACTTGTGCTGTAAATCTCTTCCTCGTTTTCAGTTCACGTGATTACGTAGGAGGCGTAATACGTGATGACGCAATATGTGACTCCGCCTCCTCCATTAGAGTATTTGGACAAAAAACCAGGTTCCAGTTATGACCATTACGCGTAGAATTTCGAAATGAAACCTGCCTAACTTTTGTAAGTAAGCTGTAAGGAATGAGCCTGCCAAATTTCAGCCTTCTACCTACACGGGAAGTTGGAGAATTAGTGATGAGTGAGTCAGTCAAACAGGTTCCAGTTATGACCATTACGCGTAGAATTTCGAAATGAAACCTGCCTAACTTTTGTAAGTAAGCTGTAAGGAATGAGCCTGCCAAATTTCAGCCTTCTACCTACACGGGAAGTTGGAGAATTAGTGATGAGTGAGTCAGTCAGTCAGTCAGTCAGTCAGTGAGTCAGTGAGGGCTTTGCCTTTTATTAGTATAGATTGCACATACTTAGTTACAATTTCACAGTACAGGATGTCCGTCATTGACACAGTATATTGCGCATATCATCATTGTCTGCTAGGCACTCTGTACCATTCTGCACACAGGGAACAATATCACCTCAACTGTGGGGTGACTCGTTATAGAACCTGATGGCTCAGAGTGGAAACAACCTCACATAGCGCTCCTTGGAGCAATGCAGTTATCTCTCTGTTACTGAATGTTCTCCTCATGTTAAGCGAAGATACTCATTGTACAGGATGGTAAACAGCTTCCTGAGTGACTTTATAGAGAATTTAAATCTATGTATCATAGTAATCTCAGTCAAATTAAAGTAAAACATGTTGTAATAGCCTGTGGTGGGTTGGCACCCTGCCCGGGATTGGTTCCTGCCTTGTGCCCTGTGTTGGCTGGGATTGGCTCCAGCAGACCCCCGTGACCCTGTGTTCGGATTCAGCGGGTTGGAAAATGGATGGATGTTGTAATAGCTATCTTTAGGTCATATAAGAGTTAATTATTAAAGGCTCATGCCTATACGATTTTTTTCTTCTAAATATCTAGAAAACCACTAATATTTATCAGCCCAAGTTTAGGAATGTGAAAACTAATTAAGTGAATATGGAGAGGTGATTAGGTGATGGTGAAGTGGCAAGTGTTGCATTCAAATCAAGATAATAGTGACGAGAGATAGATAGAAAGTGATCATGCCAAATAAGCATAAGGAAATACTGGTGGAAAAAGCAAGCCAACAGGATGAGGGAGTTGTGCCTTAGGAGTCAGATAGCAATGTAAAATGTGTAAAACAAGGTTGTTTTGTGATAAGAATTGTAATTAATATGAAGCTCACATGGATTAAGGGGCTCACTTCATTGAACTGAGACGGCTTTGTGCTCTATGGAATAAAGTCTTATTCTGAATGCTCATCCAAAAACTGAGTGTTTTTCTTTAAGGTGAGTTTTGCTCCACGTCAACTTCTGTTCTGCCACTTCCTACAGTGAGTCCAGCCTGACTCCCAAGATTGAATCAATCTTTTCAATCAGTAGATTTAGTCTGTTGGCCTCACCTGCACTAATGCCATTTCCCCAGCACACTATCGCATTTTGGTCACTACACACTGATAGAAAAGATGTAAGAGTGGCCTACAGAAACAGAGGCGCATTTTGACATTTTTTGTTTACAGCTTCTGTGCTGGTACTCCACTTAAGCCTATTGTTCAGATGCACTTCGAGCTGTCTCTTTACGTCCTTACAAACTTCATATTTTAACAATCAATAAGAACTGGGGGCAGAGTGAGTTTGATCTTCCTGAAGTCTATGACAATCTCCTTTTACTAACTGATGTTGAGGTGCAGGTGGTTCAGTTTGCACCATTCAACAAAGTTCTTCACTAGCATCCTGTATCCATTCTCCTCCTGCCCATGGCTGATACACTCAACTCCAACTGTGCAATTTGAAAATGTCTGCATATGACATGATTCATTCAGTATTGTATCTAAAGTCTGAGGTGTACAGATTATACAGGAAGGGATCCACTACAGTTCCTTCTGGAACCCCTGTTTAATAAAAAATTAATTACATGGACAAATGTAATCTGGTTCATTCTAAATGCCTTGTGCTGTTTATTAGTACTATATTATATATTATTTATATGAAAGGCAGTATACAAAATCCTAAATAATATACTGATTGTTTTAAGTACTGCAGTTTATTTTTCACAGACATTTCTGCAGTTCATGATAAGATGAGCGTGACATCTCATTGTTCTCCAGGCTCAAAGCTGATACAGAAGAAATGTTTTCTTACTGAAAAAAATGTAATGCCTAACATTGCAGAAAAAAATCGAAATTCAAGATTCTGTCTTTGTGCTAGTAAAAATGTGTTTTTTATTGTTGGATGACGTCCCTCTGCTTTGTAGTGAGAATTTCTGCCAGCAATAATTTATTGCAGCATGACAGCATGTAGGATTGCTTGAGGGTCACTTAGCCCTTAACAGATTCTAGGAGCTCATTTAAAAACAATATTTTTTAACTTGCTCTTTTTCATTTTTTTTTGGAGCATTGGCAGTTTATAATATTGGAAGAATGACAGAGATATGTTATCTTTATTATTGACTCTTAAGTTTGTTTTGCTTCACATTTCAGAAGAGCCTTAAAATCATAATGTGCATTGAGCTTACAGCTTTGTCATGGCTAGAGTGGTGTGGATTATTTAGCCTGATTTCTGACCCATTTTCCTAATGTATAATGGATGTGCTAGCTTTTCCTATTCAGATGTCATTCTATGTTAGCCATTTCTCTTTTGTAGGCACTGTCACTTGTTTTTAGACAAATATACAAAGAGTCAACTTTTATTTTCTGGTGTGCCTTTCAACACTGTGTATCATCCCAATAACATAAATGGAGCACAAACCGATGAAATGTCACCCTGTAAGTCAGAAGTGGGGATTGAGCAGGTAGACTCCAGAATCTAGCATTTTACACACTGTACTGCATCTCCTTGCTTCTGTAAGTCCACTCCTCTCACCTGTAGCCCAGCTAGTATTATTGGTTCTTTTTTCTCCAATCCCGCTTTTATTTAGCCCCTGTAGCAGTTGTTTAGATTCCATCTCTGTCCTGACCTTTACCTGTATGAGTGCAGTGGCTTGTTGTTAACTATCAATTCAACCACACTGCAGTCAGGACTTATGTGATAAGTCGATAGATAATAATAGATTATACGATTGTTTGATTTCAGAAAGCATGCTGCATAGAGGCTACCATTAATGGGTGTACTCCTGCTCTATGAAATCTAAGGGACAACATTTTAAAAACACTTCTATACCTAACAAGGTTGTACTGGCCTTTAGGACTGTGGGTACAGCTGCCAGTGGGCTGTTCTCACTCTCTCTAAGTGATTGAGAGACAAAGATGTAGCCTACACCCACCACGCACCTGACTAATTGCATCATTCGACTAACTCCGAGGTCATTCCGATTACCTTTTCCTGAAGCAAGGAAGTGGGAAGTGCAAGACTCACATGAAAGTAGACAGGAAAAATTTGTTCCAAAACAGAATGGAAGCAGAGCTGAAAAGTAACAAAAAATGACTAGCAAAGCTTTTGGAACTCTCAGGCTTGTAACATCCCGTCTTCCCACTTCCCCCCCCAAAAAAGCAAGTGAAGATAAACTATATTTATTGTGAAAATAAAAGGAAAACAAATGTGTATCACTTCACTCCAAATGCCATTCAACAAAAAATTTATTTCTGGCTTGGCTGAACAGGTAATATATTTTACTAGTAACGGCGCATGGCACAATAACATGCAGTGAATACACTTGATTTGAGCATTCCTAGTTTTCATCCTCTTCCTCTGCACGTTTAGCATTCATTTGCTCAGAGGTTGATGCACTTTCTGCTTCCTGAGCAGCTCTTCATTTCTCCACCCTAGTGGCCTGCTTCTTCTCTTCTTTCATCTGCATCTTTTCGCATTAAAAGTATTAAATCAGTGGTTGTGTTGCAATTACTTAGTACGTTTTCCGTAATTTTTCACTTAAGCTGGCACTTAAGTCTTCAATCTGCCTCAAGAATGATTTAAGATATGAAGAGGTAGGGGAAGTGATGGCGAAGGCATGAGGACGGCACCCGTATGCATGTGCCGCATGGCCGCCCTGCAGGCTGCTGCCGAGAGTTGATTCAACAATAAAATAAAATAAAAATAAAAAGAGGAATAACCTTGGAGGTCAATCATCACCCCGAAAGAGCATAGTAGAGGTCACGTAGTATGTTTGTACCAAATTTCAGGTCAATAGTTCAAATGGTTTGCGAGCTACAGATGATTTAAAATCCTGGACAGCCACAGTAGCGTATTATATACGAAAATTTTATACAATTAACTAATCTGAAAGGTCAGAGTTACACCACAACTTAGAGAATTAAGGTAGGCTTTGTTTTCTCTGAATGGTCCAACTTGCAGTTTCAAGTTCACAGGGCATTTATTTGAAATTTCAGACTCAGAAACTCATATTTACCATCTGTCCAAAAGCACGGGATGGCATCATAAACCACTCTAACAAAGAGCAAGAAAAATGAGCAAAATTAGCAAATGCAGAAGTCATCAGCAGTCTGCTAACTATAACTACTGTCACACATGAGCACGTGGGTGACATGCTCAGGGCTGCAGCAAGGTAAGCAAGACAAGAGGGGGCACTGTTACTAAAAACCTCTCCTTTGACTCATGCAGTTCAAAGAGATGTTGGCTGGAGGACACCTGACATCACTTCCGCATTGCCCGTGGAAGCTCCGCTCCTTCCAGAAATCGAGTATTAAGATCTGAAGGCAGCAAGAAGTAGGTGTTCATTAAGGACCCATGATTGAAAATGACAGAACTCCAAGTCTGAAGTGACTACACTCAACTTTGTATTTATTCACAGCAAGAGCCATTATTTAGCACCTGCGCGTGCTCTTTTTCTTTTTTTCTAGGTCACCATCATCAAATGGGGTTACTACGGTGGTAATCCAAGTCTTCGTTTTGACTTCTCTTATTTTATTACACAACTTATGAGGGTGCACAAGCCAATGCAGTTCATTGTGTAAAAATCTGACACATAATAACTTAAAAACAGCAAAAATAACAATAAAATACATAAACACATATTAATACATAGTAGAACTGTGGCAGTGAAGAGTAAAATAAATAAAATTAGGAGCACAGCGCTAATGCTAAGTGTCAGTAATGATAATAATGACTTATTTATATTGCACCTTATCATACATTTCCATGCAACTCATGGTGCGTTTCTCAGGTTAATCAACAAAAACAAATATATACCACATTTTCTTGGATTATTATCATTACTTAATACTATGATAATTTCTAATAAATGTAAGTATATTAAATACAAAATCAACCAGGTATTGTTAAGCAAAATGTAACCACTAAAGTGAAAAACAAACCTTCACTGTTTTTAGAAAAAGGTTCTCAATATTTATAAACTAAAGCTGAATATAAAACCACCAGAGATAGATAGATAGATAGATAGATAGATAGATAGATAGATAGATAGATAGATAGATAGATAGATAGATAGATAGATAGATACTTTATTAATCCCAAGGGGAAATTCACATACTCCAGAAGCACCTTACTGATACAAAAAACAATATTAATTTAAAGATTGATAATAATGCAGGTAAAAAACAAACAACATCTTTGTATAATGTTAATGTTTACCCCCCTGGGTGGAATTGAAGAGTCGCATAGTTTGGGGGAGGAACGATCTTCTCAGTCTGTCAGTGGAGCAGGACAGTGACAGCAGTCTGTCGCTGAAGCTGCTCCTCTGTCTGGAGATGACACTGTTTAGTGGATGCAGAGGATTTTCCATAATTGATAGGAGCCTCCTGAGCACTTGTCGCTCTGCCACAGGTGTCAAGCTGTCCAGCTCCATGCCAACAATAGAGTCTGCCTTCCTCACCAGTTTGTCCAAGCGTGAGACGTCTTTCTTCTTAATACTGCCACCCCAGCACACCACTGCGTAGAAGAGGGCACTCGCCACAACTGTCTGATAGAACATCTGCAGCATCTTATTGCAGATGTTGAAGGACGCCAGCCTTCTAAGGAAGTATAACCGGCTCTGTCCTTTCTTACACAGAGCATCAGTATTGGCAGTCCAGTCTAATTTATCATCCAGCTGCACTCCCAGGTATATATAGGTCTGCACCATCTGCACACAGTCACCTCTGATGATCACGGGGTCCATGAGGGGTCTGGGCCTCCTAAAATCCACCACCAGCTCCTTGGTTTTGCTGGTGTTCAGGTGTAGATGGTTTGAGTCGCACCATTTAACAAATTCATTGATTAGGTCCATATACTCCTCCTCCTGCCCACTCCTGATGCAGCCCACGATAGCAGTGTCATCAGCGAACTTTTGCACATGGCAGGACTCCGAGTTGTATTGGAAGTCTGATGTATATAGGCTGAACAGGACCAGAGAAAGTACACTCCCTTGTGGTGCTCCTGTGTTGCTAACCACAATGTCAGACGTGCAGTTCCCAAGACGCACATACTGAGGTCTGTCTGTAAGATAGTCCACGATCCATGCCACTAGGTATGAATCTACTCCCATCTCTGTCAGCTTGTCCATAAGTTGCAGAGGTTGGATTGTGTTCAAGGCACTAGAGAAGTCTAGAAACATAATTCTTACAGCACCACTGCCTCTGTCCAAGTGGGAGAGGGATCGATGTAGCATATAGATGATGGCATCCTCCGCTCCCACCTTCTCCTGATATGCAAACTGCAGAGGGTCGAGGGCGTGTTGAACCTGAGGTCTCATGTTGTGAAGCAGCAGCCTCTCCATGGTCTTCATCACATGTTATGTCAGAGCAACAGGCCGGAAGTCATTCAGCTCACTAGGACGTGATACCTTTGGGACTGGGGTGATACAAGATGTTTTCCAAAGCCTCGGGACTCTCCCCTGTTCCAGGCTCAGGTTGAAGATGCGCTGTAGAGGACCCCCCAGCTCCGATGCACAGACCTTCAGCAGTCGTGGCGATACTCCATCTGGACCTGCTGCTTTGCTGGCACAAAGTCTCCTCAGCTCTCTGCTCACTTGCACTGTTGTAATTGTGGGTGGGGATGTCTCTCCTATGCTGGTATCAGCAGAAGGATTTGTGGAGGGTGCAGTACTCCGGGTGAGAGTGAGAGTGGGTTAGGGTGGTCAAACATGTTAAAGAAGTTGTTCATTTGGTTTGCTCTCTTCACGTCTCTCTCGATGGTGGTACCCCGCTTTGAGCTGCAGCCAGTGATGATCTTCATCCCATCCCACACTTCCTTCATGCTGTTATTCTGCAACTTCTGCTCCAGCTTTCTCCTGTACTGCTCCTTCGCCGCCCTGAGCTGGACTCAACTCTTTATATATAATTAATATATATAAAAATAAATATATACAGTATATATCTTTATTTTATCTAGGCATATGTACAAGGCAACCCATCGAGAAGAAACAGTTACATGCTGTTAAAATGAATGAAAAGATATCAAATCAAATAAAACAGCCCATAGCAGTCAAAAAGACAACACCCCGGAAAACAGACACGATTTAAAATTTAATGTAACCAATGATCTAAAGTCTCTCATGCTACAATTTACAAGGATGACAACTTTGAAGCTCATGTTGAGAAATGCTAACTGTTGTATTTTAGCCAGGTTTTGTTCTCTGGTTGATGTTTATTTTCCTTTTTTCTTGTCATTTCTGATGTTTTTGAAATACTATTGTTTGTGTCTTTTTTGTTTTTATGCCGTTTTTTGTTAATATTGTTTTATGTAATTACTAGGCATAGTACTTGTCGAAGACAGGTAATACAATAATTAAAAAATATTTCCTATCTCTTTCCCTACATGTACCTTGAGCACCTTTCCTCTGTATTTACATGTGTGAATGTTTCTTCATGACTCTTTCGAACGTGTTCCCATAAAGCCTGCTTCTCAGGCTCTGTCAATATTTTCAAGGCAGCTTTTTCACCTGCTGTCTATTCATATACTTTCAGTCTTTGAAGCCAACTCTCTCAGCATACTTCTTATGTCTTAACGACTCCTCACGTGTCTCACACTCATACTTTCATCACATCACCAAAGCCAAAGGTTGCTCAGAGGGACTGGACACACTGACCTTAGTGTTTTATTATATAGTAGATTCTGTAACTAGCTGTGCTACCCGTCAATGACAGGTTGAAATCTAAATAATCAACACAGACATCAATGTTAGCATTTGCAGTGCAGCATGCAATGCATATGCCTCTGTTACATGCCATTTGGTATCGGATTCGTAAGAACACATTTAATGTTTGTGATACACCATCTATTGGAATGACAAATGCAATTTATTTTATTCAATGAAATGTTTATGACACACCATCTTTTGAATTACACAGGCATAGCAACTGGATGGACACACAGATGGTTATCATTTTATTAAGGTGGTTTATTATTTTATATTCTGTGTTGCAGCATCAAAACTCCAGCCCTTGTGTTCTGTGGGTGGAACATCAAGAGGAACAGCCACCATGATGTCACTTTTGATTAACTGCCTTCAGCTCTTTTTTTTCAGGTTGAGATGATGAATTCCAAAGTGATTCTATCATTTGAAATTTCAAAATGTTTATATTGTTTTGTCTATTTAAGCTAGACATTTTTGGTTATCCTCTTCCTTAAAGGGCATTTTTGTACATTTCAGAGCCTGAGCCCCATTTTGGGCCTTTTTGAGTTTGGGACCAGACTGCCCAGGATGAGGCCTATTTCAGACCATTGAAGTCCTGGTCTGGTTTTCATTTTCTGAGACCTGTTTACCCTATTTTGCCCATTTTGTTTTGCATTATCACTGCAGTAACACTAAGCAGTAGACAAATGTGTGGTTAAGACTCAAACTAACTTTGTCCATGTGGTAGACCCTACTACATACTTAATTTACAGTATTGTCAATGTTCAGCTATGTTTAGCATCTGCTGAAGAGCACAGTTAGAGTGCAAGGTCAGGGTGATATGGCACCATCTACACAGCTTGTGCTTGTATTTTAGACATAATACTGATCTGCTTTATTTGCTTTTTACTTGTTATGTGTTGTGGCGGATGGCTGGGGCACCTCTATAGTGGAAGGACCTTGGGAGAGAATGTGCTTAGGTCATTATCTCCCCCAGAGCAACAGATGGCAGCCCCCCTAGGTTGCAGCAGAGCTCCGGATTCCTACAGGGCTCCAGGGGAGTTGGAGTTCGCCATAGCCCTGTTGGGTTCTGTGGTTGCTGCTAGGGGGTTCTGCAGGGGCTCCAGAGTCCTACTACGTTGGACTTTCGTCTCACCCACAAGTATTTTCGGATCATGCTAATGGGCCACCGGAAGTATTTCTGGGTGCAGCATAAAAGGAGCCCACCGGTACTGCTCCAGGAGCCAAATTTGAGAGGAAGGCAGATGAAGCTTGCTGGGAGAAGTAGAGGTGGAAGGAGAGAGAGAGAGAGAAAGAGAGTGAGTGAGAGAGAGAGAGAGAGAGAGAGAGAAAGAGAAAAAGAGAAGAGAAGACAAAAGCAAAGTGCTGTATTTGTTGTATTATTGGTGCTTGTTGTACTGTGCTGAGTAAGTGGGAAATGAGTGAAAACGTTTTCCCACAAGAAAAATAAAAACTGTGTGTGCTGAACTAGTGTCCTGCGTCTATCTGTGTCGGGTTTGGGGAGCTGTGTGCCCCCTGCAAGCCACAGTGTACTGTGGGAGAAGCAAAGGGAGACAAGAATAGTTGGTGTCTAGCCAGTTGTCTAGGTCCAGGGTCAGTTTTTGAACCCAGTCCATCCCTGATGCTCAAAGATGCTGATGTGCTTACTATATTAAGATGTGATCACCTAGTTCTGTAAAACTAAAAATCATTTATGAAATATTGTCTGAATGGCTCTGTTATCTCTGCCAAAAATGTAATGACTACTCAAGTTCTCTCAATCCCCTATATTTCTCTACAAACAGCTTTGCACACGTCCCTCTCATGGAGTTTTAACTAACTTGTACTGGGGATCTGAGTGTCTGTCAGACAAGTAAAAGACAAAAGTATCCAAAATATACAAGTTGATTAAACCACTCTCAAAGTAAAATTAAAACAGCAAACTCATTTTTTGTCTGTTTTGTCTTCTCTGTTTTAAGGCAGGCAAGTTCCCAGATTTGCCAATACCTTTTGTTGGGAGATTTTGAAATTTCACACATACAGGACAATCTGTTTGAGATACCACAATGAAGGATTGTACCGTCTTGACAGATTTCCTTGAAGAGAAAAGTTTGTATATTTCAACAAAATTGGTCCACTGGGGGCCAAGTTTTTTCATGTGAACAAACGGACGGACGGACGGACGGACGGACGGACGGACGGACGGACAGACAGACAGACAGCACCAATGGTTATACATTATATGTGAAAGCACCTAAATAACATCATGATGAAACTGATTACATAGTAAGAGTGGCTTGTTCTGTTGTGTGTGAAGCCTTCCCAGTAGTAAAGGGTAGGAATTCTGAATGAGCTCTCCACATAAAGGAAATATGATGAGAACTGAGGGGAATGGAAGGGGTGCCAAAATACTCCTCAAAAAATTTCAAGGAACACTTTTTAATCAGAGTATAGTATTAAGTCAATGAAACTTCTGGGCTATTGATCTGGTCAGTTAAGTAGCAGAGGGGGTCGTTGATCAGTTTCAGCTGCTTTGGTGTTAATGAAATTAACAACAGGTGCACTAGAGGGGCAACAATGAGACGACCCCCAAAACATGAACGGTTTAACAGGTGGAGGCCACTGACATTTTTTCCCTCCTCATCTTTTCTGACTGTTTTTTCACTAGTTTTGCATTTGGCTAAATTTTTTTTGCATTTGGATATCTGGACCTAACAGAGTAGTCCAACTTCTTCAGAATGGCACATCGATACGTGACATTGCCAGAAGGTTTGCTGTGTCTCCCAGCACAGTCTCAAGGGCATGGATGAGATTCCAGGAGACAGACAGTTACTCTAGGAGAGCTGGACAGTGCCATAGAAGGTCCTTAACCCATCAGTAGGACCGGTATCTGCTCCTTTGGGCAAGGAGGAACAGGATGAGCACTGTCATAGCCCTACAAAATGACCTCCAGCAGGCCACTGGTGTGAATGTCTCTGACCAAACAATCAGAAACAGACTTCATGAGGGTGGCCTGAGGGCTCGATTTCCTCTAGTGGGCCCTGTGCTCACTACCTGGCACTTTGAAGCTTAATTGGCATTTGCCATAGAATACCAGAATGGGCAGGTCCAACTCTGGCGCCTTGCGCTTTTCACAAATGAGAGCAGGTTTACCCTGAGTACATGTGATAGATGTGAAAGGGTCTGGAGAAGCCGTGGAGAATGTTATGCTGCCTGTAACATCATTCAGCATGACTGGTTTGGTGGTGGGTCAATGATAGTCTGGAGAGGCATATCCATGGTGGGACACACAGACCTCTGTAGGTTAGACAACAGCTCATTGACTGCCATTAGGTATCGGGATGAAATCCTTGGTCCCATTGTCAGACCCTATGGTGGTGCAGTGGGTCCTGGGTTCCTCCTGGTGCACGACAATGCCCAGCCTCATGTGGTAAGAGTATGCAGGCAGTTCCTGGAGGATGAAGGAATTGATACCATTGACTGGCCCCCACACTTGTCTGACCTAAACCCAATAGAACACTTCTGGGACATTATGTTTCACACCATCCGACGCCGCCAGTTTGCACCTCAGATTGTCCAGGAGCTCAGTGATGCCCTGGTCCAGATCTGGGAGGAGATCCCCCAGGACATTATTTGTCGTCTCATTAGCAGCATGTCCCGACGTTGTCAGGCATGCATACAAGCACATGGGGGCCATACTGTACAAACTACTGAGTACGATTTGGAGTTGCTGCAATGAAATTTCAGCAAAATGGACTAGCCTGCCACATCATTTTTTCTGTTTGATTTTTGGGGTGCCTTTGAATTCAGCCCTCTGTTGGTTGATAATTTTCATTTCCATCAAACGATGTGGCATCCTTTCGTTCCTAACACAATACCCAGTCCATATCAATAGAGATATCCAGCAGGATTTTTTTCTCCCATTGAGATCTGATGTGTTTTCAAAGTGTTCCTTTAATTTTTTTGAGCAGTTTATTTAAAGCTGATTACACCATTATAAATACCAGACCTCTGATTTTCCACACGTTTCTGGCAATAATGAAATTAAGCAAAACAAAAGTGAGAAAAGGCAGTAAAGAAGAAACTGCTATTAAAATCATCGGAGTGGGAGCTGTTCAGAATGCCTCAGATATTTCCACCAAGGTAAGCAGATTCAGGATCAACTCTCTTTGAACCTTTGTAAACTGATTAGGCACAAACAGTCTATTGTCAAAACTTTAAAATTTGCTCTTGTGAGCATTCCAAGCCATTAGTTTAATAAAACCTAAACATCACAAAGTAGGATAATTCCAGAAGCCTTGTGTGACATTTAGAAAAAGATAAGACCTGCTGTCTGTCAGTTAGGACAATTGCTGACAATCTAAAGGAAATGTCATTATTTTGTCCGTTATTTTATATAGTAATAATAGACTTTCGTTAAGATAGTTTATTTGCTATTGAGTATGGGGCTTTCTACTTTGTTCTGAGAGCTTTATGTGGTATTTATTCTTATCTAGAAATAATTTATTGTATTTGGCTTCATGAGTCAGTGGAAATCCATTATTTATCATCATATAGCAGCATAAGACGGTAAATTGAAGGCATAATACGTACTCAGTTGTTGATTTTTTATACTTACTTGCTTACTTCTCAGACATTTTTATTCCGTATCTTCTTAGTATTTCAGTACTGAATAAAATGATTTGAAAGAATAATGTCTTTGGTTTAAAATAAAAGTGGCTTCTGTGACTATGTGCAAATACTTGAGGAGAAAGAGCGTTTAAATGACTGGATAACCGGTGTCAGGAAATCAAGATGCGCTTGTGCATTAAAATGATCATGTCATAAATAACAGTTAAGCCTGTGTAGTTTAATTCAGTTTTGCCCACCTATGCAAGATTTCTTTTGAAGGAACCATAGATCACCACCAGCACCTATGTAAGCTGCTATATAATTTAAAAGATATACACATGTTACCTTTCTATTAGGGAATTTATTAATATTTTTTCAGTTTTTATATTCTGTTTGTCCAATGCAAAAAAATTCCATACTAATAGAGTTTCCCCCCTAAATACATTAATAGAATGTTTTATTTAGTTTTTATGGTTGTGCTGCTTTGCCTTGATCTTAAATTATAGTTTGATTCAATATAGTTTATACAGTATATAGCAACTGTTTAATGATATAATAAATGGGCAACAAACATATGAAAAGAATACATAAAGAACAAAATGTTAAAGAGCAAAAAATTCATAATCTGATTTTTTTCATGTTGTGGGACAACCAACAAGAGGCAGCTTCAGAGGATCAATCAGAGGGAATTTGTGCCGAGCTGTTTATTGCTTCCGAGCAAATGTTAAGGGTGTATTCAAATTGAGACATGTTTAAGCATGCACTATTTGTTTTGCAAAATGTTTTTCTTTTAAATCAGTGCTGTTAAGTCTTTAAAAGATTAAAACACACACACACACACACCTGGAAAAGGATACTATACTGTTTTGCTAGCCCATACTGCCATTAAGTGTCCACCTGACAAGTAACCATGTTTTACTTTGATAATCATTACATTCAACTCTATAAAATCCGGTAAGCTGAATCTGGCTTTATGTGTCATGTCTGATTTCTTTTTGATGTATACCATAATATGTATAGCCAGATTTCCTAAAAATCTTAAGTTGGGACCTTCATAAACTCCTGTATGTGCTATTCCCAGGGTTTCCTTTCATTGATGCTTCTCATTCAGTTCTGCTTTTTAATTGTGCTCAAACTGGTTAAACAAGTTCTGCTAACAGAAGGGTTTGTTAGCTCCAGGGCTTTCAGTATTTGTCTGAACAGAATTCTAGTACATTAATCCTGTGAATGGTGGGTTTTTACTACAAAAACAATTTTAAATGAGATTCTAATGTTTATAGCTTGCTAGAGTGCCAGAGCCTAAAAGAATATGAATTATCATTTAAATAATGTTTATTAATTACTCTTCTCTTCATTTCTTAAAATCTATCATTCTCTATCCTTGCAGCATTGGACTCAAGACAGGAACCAACCACACTAGGACACTGAGCCATCGTGGGGCACATTCATCCATCCATTTTCTTTTATGCAATACAAAAGTACAGTCATATATAATAATAAAACTTAATATGTGCTTAAATATTTAAATGCCTCTCTGTATTACTTGACTCCTGTTTCATGCAGTTCTTCTTTCTTACTACCTGTGCTTGTATTCAATGAATCTCCAGAGCTATTATACCAATAACAACTATCCATCCATCCATCCATCCTCTTCCGCTTATCCGAGGTCGGGTTGCGGGGGCAGCAGCTTGAGCAGAGATACCCAGACTTCCCTCTCCCCAGCCACTTCTTCTAGCTCTTCTGGGAGAATCCCAAGGCGTTCCCAGGCCAGCCGGGAGACATAGTCCCTCCAGCGTGTCCTGGGTCTTCCCCGGGGCCTCCTCCCGGTTGCACGTGCCCAGAACACCTCACCAGGGAGGCATCCAGGAGGCATCCTGATCAGATGCCCGAGCCACCTCATCTGACTCCTCTCGATGCGGAGGAGCAGCGGCTCTACTCTGAGCCCCTCCCGTATGACTGAGCTTCTCACCCTATCTTTAAGGGAGAGCCCAGACACCCTGCGGAGGAAACTCATTTCAGCTGCTTGTATTCGCGATCTCGTTCTTTCAGTCCCTACCCATAGCTCATGACCATAGGTGAGGGTAGGAACATAGATTGACTGGTAAATAGAGAGCTTTGCTTTACAGCTCAGCTCCTTTTTCACCACGACAGACAGATGCAGAGCCCGCATCACTGCAGACGCCGCACCGATCCGCCTGTCGATCTCACGCTCCATTCTTCCCTCACTCGTGAACAAGACCCCGAGATACTTGAACTCCTCCACTTGAGGCAGGATCTCGCTCCCAACCCTGAGAGGGCACTCCACCCTTTTCCGGCTGAGGACCATGGTCTCGGATTTGGAGGTGCTGATTCCCATCCCAGCCGCTTCACACTCAGCTGCGAACCGATCCAGAGAGAGTTGAAGATCACGGCCTGATGAAGCAAACGGGACAACATCATCTGCAAAAAGCAGTGACCCAATCCTGAGTCCACCAAACCGGACCCCCTCAACGCCCTGGCTGCGCCCAGCAATTCAGTCCATAAAAGTTATGAACAGAATCGGTGACAAAGGCAGCCCTGGTGGAGTCCAACTCTCACTGGAAATGGGTTTGACTTACTGCCGGCAATGCGGACCAAGCTATGACACCGGTTGTACAGAGACCGAACAGCCCTTATCAGGGGTTCCGGTACCCCATACTCCCGGAGCACCCCCCACAGGATTCCCCGAGGGACACGGTCGAACGCCTTTTCCAAGTCCACAAAACACATGTAAACTGGTTGGGCGAACTCCCATGCACCCTCCAGGACTCTGCTAAGGGTGTAGAGCTGATCCACTGTTCCGCGACCAGGATGAAAACCACACTTTTCCTCCTGAATCCGAGGTTTGAGTATCTGACGGATCCTCCTCTCCAGAACCCCCGAATAGACTTTTCCAGGGAGACTGAGGAGTGTGATCCCTCTGTAGTTGGAACACACCCTCCGGTCCCCCTTCTTAAAGAGGGGGACCACCACCCCGGTCTGCCAATCCAGAGGCACTGTCTCTGATGTTCATGCGATGTTGCAGAGACATGTCAACCAAGACAGCTCTACAACATCCAGAGCCTTGAGAAACTCCAGCCGTATCTCATCCACCCCCGGGGCCCTGCCACCAAGGAGTTTTTTGACCACCTCGGTGACCTCAGTCCCAGAGGTGGGGAAGCCCACCTCCGAGTCCCCAGTTTCTGCTTCCTCATTGGAGGGCATGTTAGTGGGATTGAGGAGGTCTTCGAAGTACTCCCCCTACCAACCCCCACAACATCCCGAGTCGAGGTCCCCTCCTCGAACCGCCACCTTATCGTGGTGGAGGGGTTTGCGTGTCCCAATGATCCTAGGAGCTCTGTTGTGCGGGGCTTTATGCCCCTGGTAGGGCCACCCAAAGCAAACTGGTCCTAGGTGAGGGATGAGACAAAGTGCGGTTCAACAGATCTCCTATGACGAAGAAAAAATTTGGACGTCGTTTTCCCTCGCCTGGATGCGGGTCACCGGGGCCCCCCTCTAGAGCCAGGCCTGGAGGTAGGGCTCGATGGCGAGCACCTGGTGGCAGGGCTTGCACCCATGGGGCTTGGCCGGGCACAGCCCGAAGAGGCAACGTGGGTCCCCCTTCCCATGGGCTCACCACCTATGGGATGGGCCAAGGAGGTCGGGTGCAGTGTGAGTTGGGTGGTGGCCGAAGGCGGGGACCTTGGCGGTCCGATCCTTGGCTACAGAAGCAATATCAACTATGTTCAGCATATTATAAATAAAGATGGACCTTTGGTTTTCCATTTAGAATCCACTGGAAATCCGAAAGTTTAAAGAATACATTTATAGAGAGAAATGTTCACGTCTATTGATTTATTTATTTACATTCATGTTAATAAGTTTTATATTGTTGATCCAGACAAATTTCCAAATTAAAGCACAACTAGCCACAGCTAACATAACCTCTAGAGCAGGGTAAGTAATGTCAGTCCTGGAGGGCTGCAGTGGCTGCAGGTTTTTGGCCCAACCCAAATGTTTAATGAGAAGCCAATTATTGCTTTATTTTAGTGGTCTCACTTGTTAAGATTTCCAACCCTTAATTGCTTAAACAGCTGCATTCACTGTTTTTAATAACTCCTTATTAGCAATAAAATGCAATAACTAAGGAACCAACAGTTCTAACTTGTTTCCATGTATACCTGTGTATATTCATCATGAACTATCTGGTTCGTTAAAATATTTGGAAAGACACTGAAGAGAAATAGCTGAAGGACTGAGAATTACTCATTGGTTTTAGACTTCAAATCCTTTGGATGTGTCACACATGCGTGATTAGGGTACAACCAAAGGGTCTGAATAAATGTAGTTCCACGCCGAACCAGGGGGTAGCGAAGTGCGCTAATTCTCTCTCTCAATTCCTTGCAGACCATTCTCTGGAAATCCCACCCTGATCTGGGGCAGCCAACGACGTCACTTCCGGTTCCGGTCCTGGTCCTGATGACATCACTTCCCCTGCGAGGATTTAAAAGCCGCCATCTTAAGATAATACTCAGTTCTGTTTTGGACTCTATTGTGTGAACATGTCTTTGTTTTTGGACAGATTTTGCAACTGGGAAATATTATATGGGTGGCTGTCCCAAACCTTCCCAATGTCTCTGGGTTATTCTTGTTACAGATGATATCCTTGGAAAGGAAAAAAATCTACAATATATATACAAATGACTTGACATTGGCAAGTTAACATTAATTAAATTAAATAAGACCTGTTATTGGTGAGGATGGGTTTCTAGTTAAGCAACTGGTTTGGAACAAAAACCTTCAGCCACTGCAGCCCTTCAGGACTGAAATTGCTCACACTTGTTCTAGAGCAGAGGTCCTCAATCACGGTCCTAGAGGGCCGCAGTGGCAGCAGCTTTTCCTTCCAGCCAGTTTCCTAATTAGAAGATGGTCCTTGCTGATAATGAAACTTGGTATTTAAGTATTTGCCTTGTTAGTGTGTCCATTCATCCAAGGGAAATTTGAATTGCACTGTAGAGTTTCCTTCTCTGAGGACATTATCCATGTGTTTTGTGGACCAGAACAGATTTAAACTTAACAGTCCTTCCAATTCCTCTCTCATTTATTTATTTTTAACACAGATACCTGAAGGTGCATATGGACAGGTTTAAAAGGAAGCCCGTTAGCTGGAGAGCTGCTGGTTTATTGGTTATCTGCATTTCATTATTAAATAATGTCTGATTAATTAAACAGGCAACAATTAAAACTTAAATGCAGCTGCTAGTTATCTGGAATTGTAACAGGGAGATAACTAAAATCCCAAGAACTGTATTGCTTTAATAGTAAATAAATGGGTTCAAATTAAGAAAATGGTTGAAGTGAAAACCTGTAGCCACTGCAGACCTGCAGAACTGTAATTGAGGACCTTTGATCAACAATGTAACTAAAATTTGTCTTTGACGAATGACAGCGCTAACAAGGCCTAGAGTTAAATACCAAGTTTCATAATCAGCAAGAGATGAGTTCTAATTGGGGAAACTGGCTGGAATGAAAACCTGTAGCCACTGCGGCCCTCCAGGACTGTGATTGAGGACCCCTGCTTTAAAGGGTGCTTCAACCACAGGGAAGTAAATTTATGCCACCACCACGCCATTTTGGTATTATTCCTGCAACGCAATAACAGCCTAGAAGGCTTCTTAAATAACAATGATGCTCTAGTTGTGCCCTTCAAAGTTTTAGACAATCTAACTGTCTTTTCCTGTTCTCCATAGGTTTGGTAAAATTTTATGGCACATGGTACATGTGAATTTCCCATTGGGATTAATAAAGTATCTATCTATCTATCTATCTATCTACCCTTCAAAGAGTGAAGTTGTTTTCTTGACCGCAGCCAGATGGGAACTGCTTTCAGTAGTGACGAAAATTTGTGAATGATTCAGTGAGCTGTATGAATTGATTCGCAGACACAAGGGAAATTGATTCAGCCCGGCACAACACTAATGCTATGGCACACGCTTGATGTTGTCAACATTTCTAGTTTTGCAGGTGGATGTTTAAAGCACATGGGCAAGCATCGCCGATCTGATTGGTGATTCTTATAATTATTATTCACTTCACTTGCTCACTGACTTTCTACAAACTACAATATGATGAAAACATACTAACACTGAGCATTTTCATATTTAAATGTATTGTTTTTGTACAATCCCTTATTATAGTTATATTAAATAGAATACATAAACACAATATTGAACTATTACATGTATGTCCCTTTGTCCACTCAATAAATTAAATTAAAATTACACAGAACTAACCTTACAAAAATATTGATCTGTCTGTATACCTGCATTGTTATCACTCTTTAATTTAATATTTTCTTTATCAGCATGCTGCTGCTGGAGTATGTGAATTTCCCCTTGGGATTAATAAAGTATCTATCTATCTATCTATCTTTTGTAGATAGAGGCTCTATACAGGCGCCCGACCCGGCACAGAAGGACACAGAGGCACGTATAAAACAAGGACTTTTAATTTTCTTCTTCATCTGTGGGCGCACGTCTTCCCCGTGACCCACAGGCAATACACAGTCCCAAAAGCACTCTTTCCACACAACAACAATCCTTTCTCTTCTCCCACCTTGGCACCACCACTCCTCCCAGGCAACCCTGTCCTCTTCCTCCCGATTCTGGCTCCTGAGTGGTGGATGCTGGCCCTTTCTATAGCCCACCCGGAAGTGCTCCAGGTGCTTGATCACCTGTGGCTAATTGCACTTCCGGGTGGGGCTGCAGAGATGTCCAGGTGGGTTCCTGTCTCCATGCAGCTCCCCACAGGGTTGTGGAGAACTCCATCTCCCAGGAAACCCTGCGGGAAACTGAGGCACCATCGTCAGCCAGGGAGGCTGCCACCAAGTGTCCCGGGGGAGGTAGTGAGATGTCCATAGCTGCTCCCCCGGAACATATACAGAAGGGGCGTCCCGGCCGGGCATGGGACCCGGCCGCCTGTCACACTATCTAGTACAGACTTTTTACGGCCCATTGACTGCATCCAGCAGAAATCATTCACTGATTCTTTCCGTTGAAAACCGAAATATAAACCTGCGCATGAGTCATGCAGTTCCCATCCATTTGATTCTCGAACTGAATCGTTACCTGAGAAGGATTCACATGATTCTCGTTCATTTCATTCATAAATTGAATCAAACCCATGAATCTTGGATAGTTTGCAAGCCCATGGCAAATCCCAAAAGCATTGTTATCAGTTAACAAATGTTCTCAGCATAATACTAAATGCAACTAAATAGAATTAGTAACTCAGTTATGTATTTTTCAGTATTTTTTGTGCTCCTTTCCATTTGGTTAATCATGGCTGTCTGTCAATCTGACAATGACACAGCCTATCTATTGGAAGAAGGAGTTTACCCAAATAAGTTGTTGATATCAGTGGTAATGAGATGGCACAGTCCTCAGTTGCACTGCTTCACTTCCTGCTGGGTTTCCACATGGCAAGCTGTGTGCTGGATGGCAAGGGACAGCAGAAAGTTGAACCATTTTGGATGGACCCTGGGTGGAAGTGGGGATTGATTGAATCCGTCCTAGTTAGAACCTCACCTCTGACCTTGCCCTACCAGGAGTACACAACTCCCGACTGCATTGCACAGGGGATCATGCAAACCACTCTGCCACTTTAAGGTGCTGACTCAGTGGAAGGACTGGTTAACATATAATTTAACATTTGCCTTGATGGGAAGGGTGGAGTGGTGGCTCTGAGGCTAGGGATTTGCACTGGTACTTGGTAGGTTGCTGGTTCAAATCCCATAAATGCCAAAAGTGACTCTACTTCGTTGGGCTCTTGAGCAAGGCCCGTAACCTGCAATTGCTCCATCCTGGGACATCCTTCAGTGTATTTTGGACAACCTTGAAGCTCTTTCTCTGTTCCTGCTCCCTAGATGCTCAACAAGAGTGGCCTCTCCATGCCTCCTGTCCTCTGCACCAGCTCGTATTCCTTATCTCAGCTCTTTTCTCCACAAGCCTTCTTTCTTTATTTTCTCTCTGTCTCTGTTCTTTTCTCATTCGATTTGTTTTTTCTTTGTCTACTCAGGCTCCTTTAAAATCATCATGGGTGCAGGTGCTTTGCTTAATGACCCATGGAGTGTCAATGAGGAACTGCTGAGCAGATTGTGCCTGCACGTTAACAAGCAATCTGCTTGCTTCCCCATTGAACACCCTGCAGTTTCACAGCAGCGTGCAGTCGCACCCACTAGCCTGAGCTGTATTGTTTTTATTTTGAAAACTCTGCACCACCAGAAACTTCATTCTTCCTTTATCACATTGTCATAGCAGGATCAGGCACAAAGTAGGAAACCACCCAGAAAGATCTACCAGTACATTGTGACAGGTGTCTGGTCACACTTACAGGTAATCTAACCTAGACACCGTTATAATATCCGACTACGCGTCTCAATTTTATTAAGAGACTGGGAACTCTTGAAATTTAATGATAATAGCACACAGGTTTCTTTAAATTGGGCAGTGAGTAAACACACAATGAAAGACACAACAGTAATTTCAGGAAAAGCAACAGTAAGTTCTATTACACAAGACAATATAAAGTACATTAAAATGATAAATGAACATAAAAAAACTAACAATATCAGGAACTAAATTCCCTTTTTTAAAAAGGAAAGCACACAGTCCACAATCTAAAAGTCCATTAAAAACAAGAATTGGAGGATACAAACAATGCCACAGAGTCCAGTTTGTGCACTGTTTACCCCAACAATTAATCGTCCATCTGTCCATGGATGCACTCTGTTCACCGGACACTCGTTTTCCAACAGAAGTTTTGTCAAATTTTGAATCCCTGTCAGCGTCTCTTTATCGTTCTTTTTACATACTCTGGGCTCCTTGTGTTGCTGCCACCTAGGCACGCCTTGCTTCTCGTCCGCCAGCTTTGCTGGACCGACAAATGGTGTCTCTTTGTAGAGCCGTCTCTTCCTCCCCTGGAGGTAAGTGTTGCCATCCTTGTGCCTCACGTCATACCAGCCACGTACCCTAGACTGCCTGCGCGCCCCTGTGCTCTGCGCGAGAGTCTTGGCAGCGTTCTCAGTGGACCATCCCTCTCACTGCCTTCTCCTGCCCAGAAGTTTAAATCTCCTTCAGTCCCTGCCTAGATCAATAGGACAATGGATTAAACAATGGCACATCCAAATTTCCTGGGCATGACAAATAATGTAAACACAGGTTACAAAATGTATTGTTACCAACCATCAATGAGTACACATATGCTGATTAGAAACCAATATTCTCAGACATGTTCATTTCTAAGTCAGGTAAATACAAACATTTTCTAAGGAAGGAGCAGTTCTTTTATCACAAATTTTGTATCATTTGTATGTTTAAGCAGTTAAAACTTCAAAGCGGTGATTCTTTTGCAAGACAGCAAATACCTATATCCTGTAGACAGCCATCACAATAATCAGTAACAGGATTACCCAGGAAATTTGCCTTTTAACTTCTCACCCCAGTCCAAACAATGGGTGCCTATTGTCTCTTCATCTGCTGTGTTTTAAATGTAATATTTACTAGTTGCTTTTGCCTAAAAGAGAAAAGAAACCACCCAATGTACAAAAAATGTCCCCCTCTGACAACATCACAAGGCATACTCACTCAGACTGGGCCAATTTGGTTACCTTAGCATTCATATATTAGAGATATCACAATAAATCGTTGTATTCTGGGAAAGGCTACACAGACACAGGAAGAAAGGGCAAACCCAACACAGACAATGACCAAGATCTATTATTAATGGCACAAAACCGGGATCCCTGAAACAATTCCGTGGCAGGGTTGTCCACTGTACACCCAACATTAAAAGAAAACCATAAAAATAATGAATAAGTCATTACTGAAGCTCTGCAATGGACATTCTTCAAGTGCAGTTTCCTGCCTTGCAGTCAATGTTGCTGAGATATGCTCCAGCTCCCCATGAGTCTAATGGTTGAATAAAATGTTTAGAGAACAGATGAAGCACTGCAGCTACTATAAATCAAACAAGTGGCCACTGGTTGTTGAACAGAGCAGTTGACAGGAAGCATATTTTTTTAGGCAGTAAATATTGCCAGTATGATGTGAGTTATTGTATTTAAATGAAAAAATATTAAGCCTGCAAAAGAGGTAAGCACAAGAAAACATCTGAGGTAGTAAATTCAGTACGCCAGTTAAGGAAATGTTTATGAAAGGAGCTTTATCAACATACAACACAAATGAATCATGAAACGAAGAATAAAAAGGACAATGCTCTATCCTTTATTTGGCTAATTAAATAAAACAACATTTAAAATGTCAAAAGCATGATATACATGTGCAATTCAGACTATACAGTTTTTTGAAATCGGTCTGGGCCTATAAAATAGTACATAAAAATGAAGCAACCTGTCATAATGACACCGCTCAGTTGCAAATGGTTCCAACCTCTTTTCTCAACTTGACGCTAATTAGAAATTTGTCCAACAGAGTGGCATATAAAGAGTGACAGTACCCTAGGAAATAGCAAATTGACAGAAATTAGAAAAAAAAGAGTCTATGGTATGAGGGTACAATAGCAACTACCATTCTACAGAGAGCAGAGGATCAAAAATGAATCCTGCAGAGAATCATGAACTGCTTTCTGGTACTTCTTTGAAAAGCAAATGAGTTCCTCTGGGAAGAATAAAATTGCAATAAAGTCATTACCACTCCAGAGGTGAGTCTTTACTCTGTAGTTTGAACATGTCATTGGTGATTACTTAAACTAAAATAGCGTTTGTCCCTTTCTCCATGCATTTGAATGCATACATAGTGAGATCATTTTAAACAATTCTTCAAAGATGCCAGTGACGTTTGGACTTCTAGACAATCACATTTGCCAGACAACATTTGCAGTACACATCTTGCCGTACATAACATACCCAAGAATCTGACGCAGCTTGTGGCTATTCTGTGGGTGCCATGAAGAACAATATGACTCAAAAGAAAACACACATTCTGCTTTCAGTGGAACCAATGGGTTCAGACAGCAATGAACTGAATTTGACCCCCCTGAGCTCCCGCAAGGTTAAGATCTGAGAGAAGAAAATCTAACATCACAGTTAGAGTGGGCATAATTAAAATTAATTGGATCCCATGCAGTTTTTCCTGTTAGGGCCGGCCACATTGTAAGAAACAATTGTATCAGATCGGTACATCATGAACAAAGAGACAGACATTTTTCATACCTTTATTGATTGATGTCTGCAGTAACACAATTAATGTGACTAGTCTTTAGATTTTGCTAGGCTGAAAGGTCTGTAATTACAGTAGCATTTTGTGTACTTATAGAAAAGTCTGTTGGCTTTACTAATCCTTCAGTACAAGTGAAATGTCCCACTAGGTTCAATTATGTCAAGCTATACAGTATATTTACAAAATGTAGGGCATTAAAAAAAGAGTCAAAACTTTATTTTATATATTTGCAGTTAGGCCATTCATAATTATCAAAACAGAGCAGAAGTTCATTTGTATGATTATAGAAATTGAATGCCAAGATAACTCTATTAGTAAAGTTACTATCCCATGTGCTAAGAAGTCATATCATTAGCATCTCAAAAGTTGAACTTTTGCTAATTGCTCGTTTCATTACACAAAAAAATATTTTGGGTCAAGCTTTACTAGTGGAATGACTGACATATTCACTCCTGGCTTGTGAGAAAATAACCCTCTAATTAGTACTGTTATTCTTTTCAGAAAGACAAACCTTTTTGATGCATATCCCCTGAAGGTAGGAAAAGCAAATATACATTTTTCATGTAAATGTTCATAGCTATTAATTGTGAATTTTAATTAGAAAATATCCTACAAGAAAAATTTCCATGTAGTTAAATTGAAAAGAAAATGCACGAGAGAAAACTAGATTAACTTTTGCTCTTTAGAGCATTCTAGTGTATCATCAGGGCATGAGAAGCAAACTCTTGTTAACAAACAATATTCCACAAAGGCTAAGAGAAAAAGCTATGCAACATTAAATTGCTTAAATTTTGTCTTAATTTTATCAATTCATCCATTTTGGTCCCTGCTAATTTCAATTTAGGGTCACCTGAGCCAGAACCTCTCCTGACAATATTTAGAACAAAGCTGAAAATAACACTGGTTGGCATGCTAGTTTTTATATTAAGTTTAACTTTAAACATTATTGCTCTTTTGGCATGCATTGCTGGGGTGTTCTGGCAGTGCAGACTGAGCTGGTGAGAATGTTTGAAATGGACAAGTTGTAGCCGGAACTGAATCAAAAACCATTCATCCATCCAGCTATATCCTAACATAGGGTCACAGGGGTCTGCTGGAGCCAGTCCTAGCCAACAGAGGGCACAAGGCAGGAAACAAATCCGCACCGCAGGGCACACACACACCAAGCACACACTAGGGACAATTTAGAATCGCCAATGCACCTAAGCTGCATGTCTTTGGACTGTGGAAGGAAACCGGAGCACACCCACGCAGACGCAAGGAGAACATGCAAACTCCACGCAGGGAGGACCCGGGAAGCGAACCCAGGTCTCCTAACTGCGAGGCAGCAGCGCTACCACAGTGCCACCATGTCGCCGACTGAATCGAAAACCAGGAGGTCCAAAACATTGTTGTCAAAGCATAAATGATAACCAAGATCAAAGTCAAAAAGGCATTCTCAAAGCTGTAAGGGCCAGTGGCCTCATGTACTATATAAAACTTACTTAAGCTCAGAAATGTGTGCAAGACATTTCTTACACAAAAGTTGGGATTTATATAACATGAACTTGGCATGGAAATTGGCTTAAGGCTTTAACCATCCATATGCCCCACACAGACTTTTTTTGGTGTTGGCATTTTAGTGACTGATCAATGAAGTGAATAGAAAATCTTGTTTCATTGTATATTTCAGTGACATGTCAGTCAGAGTCCAATGTTCTTCATCTAATTAAATCGCATTGGTAATATTGTCTAATGCATACACTTAATGTCAATTGCTATTAATGTGTAGCCTGTCTATTTTATCTATAAACTAGGGGGCTCCGCCCCCTGCTCGCTTCACTCGCCCACCCCCGGGTTTGGTTTACCGGATATACAATGGGAATTGTTACATATGCATTATTTTCACTTTTACTTTAAAACTTTTGTAAAAACAATACTTGTCCTTTGTTTCCAGCCCCGGGCGTGGTTAAATCTCTTTCTCATAGGACATATAACACTGCTTGTGAAGGGGGGGGGGGGCGGGGCGGCTGATCGCACGCTAAGGAGATACAGTCGGATCATGTTGTCTTGCTGCTGCTGCTAGCGAGCTGCCTGTTACGTTTGTACAGCAGCTGTCTTTTTGCCACTTCGTGTCTCTGCCACTCATGTTGTGAAGGGGGGGTTGAATGCACGCTAAGGAGTTGCAGTTGATCATCTGCTGGCTTCCAACTGCTGCTGCTGGGAAGCTACGTGTTCTGCTTGTTGCTTGTCGTTGTTTTAAGAGCTGGGAGCACATGATGTCTGACTACCAAAAGCATTTCAACAACTGCTTTGTTAGATGTCCGTGAACTTATTTTAAATGTTGTCTCACTGCCTTGTCTCGCGTGACGTTACATTGTTTCTCGCGGGACATCAAATTGCAATCTCTTGGCACCAAGTCTGCATGCTTAAGGTCCCCGCGAGATGCTCCGTGGCCAATCTCTTTAATCTTGCGGGTGTTTTAAGTGTCTTCTAAAAAGATCACATCTCGTTTCCCTGGTCTCCGTTCCACCAAGATTTTTTTTATAATAGAGAGAAATGGAGTGCTGTGTGTTGTACAACATAACTGGTAATGAAAGAGTTAGCTCTTTTGGAGAATAGGCTAAAGCAAGTTTTTAGAGA
The DNA here is from genome assembly GCF_900747795.2 of Erpetoichthys calabaricus. Taxonomy (NCBI): domain Eukaryota; kingdom Metazoa; phylum Chordata; class Cladistia; order Polypteriformes; family Polypteridae; genus Erpetoichthys; species Erpetoichthys calabaricus. Next base: position 190,877,650 of record NC_041397.2, read on the forward strand.
TTGCAATATTTTTTTGGCTCATGATGATAAGCTGATTTTGACACCCCAGATCCATCCTCTTGGAGTTGTGTGCTGAATTGAAGCCTACATTACAGAGACCATCACGCAGAAATCACATGATCCCGGTTCTGTTACAAGTTTTAACAACTGTAAGGTATTTTCCTTTTAGAGTGAACTAGCTGATAAGTCAGGAGTGTCATAGTCACCCCGATCCGTATCGGCTGGTATACTTAAGATGTAACTTGGATACATACAATATCATGTGAGCAAGCCAAGATCAAAAGTATCTGCTTTACTTTTATTTGAAAGTAAAATTAAATTTGTAGAGATTGCTGATTTTCCTAATGTAATCACGGCAATTGACTGCACACAGGTTGTGACAGAGGCACCATCACAGAACGAATTTGCTTGTGTAAACAGAAAGCACTTTCAATCAATTAATATACAACTAATATGTGATGCTCAAAATGTGTATGGCTAACATTGTTGTGCAGCTCGACCCATAATTCCTTTATTTTAGCAGACAGTAATGTGGGAAGCAGGATTCAGGGTCATACTCTGTGTGATGGTTGACTTCTTGATAAGTAAGCCTAACTACAGTAATAGGATTGCAATTAAGTTTAGTACATTACAAACAAGTTGTATAATTTTTCTTTTAGGTGTTAGTGAGTACACCACAAGAGAGGAGATATAATAATGAAAGGCACTCCTGCATATAAGTGATAAAATTGAGCATTGTTTCATTGAAATGTAGATGCCAATGTTTAGACTCATCGGTGGCACACTTGTGTGGTACTTGTGCAGTACTAAAAAGCATAAAGCACAAAACGGAAGGCCTCAGGATATTAACTAAATGGAGGTTCAAAGATGTTTGGATGTTGCACTTCAATGTAAACAGATTTGCATGACTGCAACATTAATATTTATTTGGCAAAATCATTTTATGTTCTCTCAGTTCTATACATGGAGGCTGTGTCCATTCACATTGTGTACTGGTGGAGATCTGGGCACTGCATGATGGCACATTGCTATTGCTTTCTCCACTCTGCTGTTCCCACTCTTGTTTTTTTTCTATTATTTGTGACTCCAAACAGAAATTATTGTTTTTGCGATTTTCCACTTCAGTCAGTAATACTTCAAGTTCACACTTACTGCCATCTCATTTTCTGTGTTCTCCCATGGTTTGTAGCAATGGTGTCACTCACGGACATGGGCAAATTTACATGGTGACTCGATTATGAATATCAAAAAAGGGTTTTTTTATGCCATATGCGGCTACTGAAGGTGACAGGCGGTGACAGGGAGTGGCATAATTTTAAGTTAATCTGATATTTTATAAAAGATCTTGGTATGGCATGTGGCATACATACAGTTTTATAACTCTGAGTTTTTTGTTACTAGTATACATTTTTGACTTTTCTAGTGTAAGAATCATTTAGTATGTGATCTAAGCAAGGTTTTATACAGAAAGCCCCAGAATTCACTATAATAACATGCACAGTAATCTTAATTTTATCTACAATCTCAGATGATTCTATATTTGTGATGTCAGCTTGTAAAGCACTGGACTAGTGCCTTCGTGTCCAGTACTATACCACTGACAAACAGAAGTTTTAGCTTGACCAGTGGTATAAGTAGAGTTTTTGCTGCCCAGGGCAGTCTATGAGTATGCTGCCCAACTTACCAAGTAAAACATAATACATATCATACAAAAAATGAAAATGCCAAAAATTTTAACTACATTTTTAATTATTAATTGCAATTGAGGTATTTCAATAATGTCCCTTCATTCTTTTTTAATACTTCTTCCCTCTCCTTTTTCTTTTTTCTAAAAGCAGCACTGCTCTTTCTCATTCTCTTTCGTTTGCTATTATTGAGATAATAAAAATATTAAAATATTTTTATTAATATAAAATATTAATAATAAGATTGAAGGGTTCATTCCTTTCAGTTGGAATAAGTCGACGGAGAGAGTCTTCGGTCGGAGTAAATCAGCGAACTGGTCAAGTATCATATTTGTAAAATATAACTTTGCAATATATATATTTGTAATAGCTTTTAAACATTAAAAATGATGTAATTTTGACACAGGTAACACACATTAGCTTGCCAAAGCCTTATCAAACAAAATTGTCAAAAAAGTCTAAAAAGTCTAGTACTAAAATTTATTTAAAAAGGGCCGCCCCTAAAAAAGTGCTTCTTGGGGAAGACTATCCCCTCCACCAATAACCTCCCAAGCTGGCTAATACATAACACTACTAGTATACAAACAGAAATGTAAATGAAGAGCTTATAAAATGTTTTATTTGCATAAAACTTTTTTAATAGTGTTTTAATAGTAATACATGCACGGACATGAATCTGAAATTGCTTGGTTTCTGTTGTTCCTGGAACAACATCAACAATTGACGTTTAAACTCAGCTCCAAAAAAAACATGTATTTGGGTGCACAATTAAAACAAAATTAATAATTGCCCTTGATATTGCAATTTATGTAATAAATTTATGTTGCCAACTGCATATGCTATATTCTGTATAGATTCAGTACAATAGAACTACTATTTATCAGTTTTCTAGGGAACACTTAAAAATTTGTTATTGTGAAATTATTAAGCACAAGATTAGTTGAAAAATGTAAACTGTAGCATTTAAAACAATATTGTTTCTTCTTTATTGTTTACAATAAAGATACAGGACACTTATTAAAAATGCTAGTGTCACTGTTTTTGTAGTACAATAAATACATTAAATTAATGATATTCAAATAATGGGTGGCCTGGTAGTGCAGTGACAGTGCTGCTGCCTCACAGTAAAGAGACCAGGGTTCATATCCCAGTTGCATGTTCTCCCATGTCTGCCTGGGTTTCCTCCAGGCGCTCAGGGTGCTCCCATAGTCCAATGACATACAGGTTAGGTGCATTGGATGGTGACACTAAATTAGCCTTATGTGTGTGTCTAATGTGTGTGTGTGTTCACCCAGTGATGAACTGAAGCTCTGGATTGTTCCTTCCTTGTGCCCCATGCTTGCTGGGATAAGCTCCAGACCCCACAACCCTGCTCAAGATTAAGCAGGCTTTGAAAATGGTATGGTATATTGAAAAAAAATCTTAAATAAAATGTAAGTTGTGGGAGATGGCCGGCTGTTCATTCCGGCCAATACCCCCAGGCCGCTAGATGGAGCCCTCCCTGTAGCATGGAAGTGCCCTGAAGACCAGCAGGGAATTATGGACAATGGAGTTTTTATTCCCAACCCTGCTGGACACCGTGGGTTCCGCCAGAGGACTCTGCAGGGAGGCTCAAGGACTTATAAGTGCCCTATAACCCGGAAGAATGTCATGATCACATGACCAGAAGGAACAACGTGCTTCCGGGTTGAAGAAAAGGACTTTTTATCTGACCCGGAAGTGATAAGGAATCATGGACTGTAGGATGGGAAACACTTCCGGGTCAGGGAATATAAAAGGACTGTGGGAAAGCCCAGACGCGGGGCTGAGCTGGGAGGAAGGGTGGCGAAGTGTCTGGGAGAGGAGGAGTGATTATTGGTGAATTGATTATTGATTATAGTGTATTGTATGTGTAGTGTGGAGTGTAGAGTGCTTTGTGCACAGTATTATAAAATAAATAATAATTATAGTTTTACCTGGTGTTTGGAGCGGTATCTGAGGGTTCAAGGGAGCTCTAGCGGCCCCTACTGCTACAAAGTATAACACAACCATCTTTTTTTTTTTTTAACAAACGTTACTTCCAAAAAACTAGGCATCATCATCACCATTGACCATTTACTTTAAAATATTAAATCCGCGAAAATGTTAAACGTGGAAATTTTAAATTGGGGTTCTGCTGAGTTACGAAAACATAACTTGCATGTGTATGTAAAAATTAAAGTGCGCAATAAATCCTTGAACGACAGTAAGGTAAAATTAAGAAGTAGATGTAAACACAGCCTATTGTATTGTACCAGTCAAAAGGTACTTATATAGCAACCTATTGTTACAAGTGATGTTATTTATATAATTTGCAAGAATACACATACAGCACCATCATATTGAAAAAAAAAAATGCCACTGTCTATATATGTCTGAATTTCACTGCATGCTTACACAGCATTGGCACATTGGCAGGCAGTGAACTGTTACCGATGTAAGATATGGCAATATTGCAACAGCATATCAGTTGTGGTTCCATAAAGTGCTACTTGTTACAAATCCTCTTCATCCTTTGTCTGACATTTAGAATAAAGAGAAGGCAACTCAGTGTTGGAAAAACAATTGCGAAAGATAATGACATATCTCTTACCCTGAGTGTCGATCATTTTTTAAAACCTTCACTGCAAAGTTTTCACCAGACCTTTTTGACAAATAAAACGTGCTGACTTGTATTATCTGAATTTGTTTACAGACTTGCGTTAGAATAATAATTAAATAATTGTTATCAGTGTAGAGAACCAAAAGTTTTCATGAACACTTGTGGATTATGTGGTTGAATCTTTGCTGGTTGTATAAATATTTGAGTGCAGTGTCCCAACAGTTTGCAAAGTATGAAAACAAAATAACTCATTATGAAGGATTCTCTTCGTTTTAGTACTAAAGCATGTAAAAAAAGTGTCAGTTGATCTAGGTTCAACGTAACTTCCATCCATCCATCCATCCATTATCCAACCCGCTATATCCTAACTACAGGGTCACAGGGGTCTGCTGGAGTGAATCCCAGCCAACACAGGGCACAAGGCAGGAAACAAACCCCAGGCAGGGCGCAGGACGCATACACACACACACCCACCCACACACTAGGGACAATTTAGAATCGCCAATGCACCTAACCTGCATGTCTTTGGACTGTGGGAGGAAACCGGAGCACCCGGTAGAAACCCACATAGACACAGGGAGAACATGCAAACTCCACGCAGGGAGGACCCGGGAAGTGAACCCAGGTCTCCTAACTGCGAGGCAACAGTGCTACCCGTAACTTAAATCTCACAATTTTTCTAAACGTTTTTGCAAACAGAAAAAAAAAAAATCATACTTTTTAAAAGATGTTAGGGATCAGACTCCTAAAAATGTATTCAGCATGGTTGCCTATAGGATACGCTTCCCTTAGATTTTTCAATGCACTAGCAATTAGTGTCAGTATCTGTAATGGGCTGCAACACTCATTTGCTGTTTAGAACAATGTGTTACATGGAAAGCTTGATCTCTGACAAAGTTGGAGCACTGAACTGAATGAAGTAATCGCCAGTTTTCACGATTAGTGTATCATGGCAGCTGTAATTGTAATCACAGTTAATATGTGATTAAGTAGCCCTACCATGTATTAAAATTTCTTGATATAAATTATTGATATCTGATTCGTGGCCATGAGACATAAACAAGAATGGTCAGATTGGAATTCAGGTGTTTTTTTTGTCTATACACAACGGCTGATCACTGTCGCCAGCAGCCAGCATTGAGAGCATGGAAAAACAACAATAAAGAACAGCTACAGCTGCGACAACAGTCACGGTCTCACTGGCTCATTTCTTATACCCTGTGTGGAATGAGCCCCGGACACAGACAGACGGACATCATGTTTGCACCCAACACATGTTTATTTACAATATTTACAGCTATTTTATCACGCACAAACCCCAGTGCCACAGCACCAATCACCCCAGTCCAGGCAAACACCACAGTATGCCTTTCTTCAGACCGCCTCCTGCTCTCTCTCTCTTCACAGACCTTGTCCTCTTCCACCCGACTCTAGCTAATCTGTGAAGGGAGGCGGCCCCTTTTATATGCACCTGGATGTGCTCTAGGTTTTTCCCGGCAATCTCCCACCAGCACTCCCCAGTGTGGCGGAAGTGCCGGCTGCATACCTGGAAGCACTCCGGGTGTCCCCACTCGTCTTCCCCCCAGCACTTCCTGGTGGGGCGGAAGTGCTGGGGTCCAGGGCTCTCCAGGCATGGGGATGCCCCCTGGCGGCAACCATGGGCCCCTACAGGGTTGAGCTTCCCAGCTCCGTACCCGTGGCCCCCAAAGGAACCAGGGCGGTCGCCCCCTCGTGGTCTGGAGGAGGCACAAGCCCTCCTCTGGTCTTCCTGGTTGTCCCGGATGGGTACCACCCCCAGCTGGGTGCCACACCTGTGATAAGTCTACTTCTGAAATAAGAGGCTTCCACAAGTAAAAAGGTTTGGGGACCGTTCCCATATAATGTCCGTAGGACAAAGAAAAGACGTAAACTTCTTTTGTGATCAAAAACATAGATTGTGTTTGACCTTGGTTACATGAAAACATGGCGTTTATATACGGACAAACAAAATGGAGCCAGGAAGTGAGTTGGCATGTGATGACGTCGAAGCTGTGGGATGGATGCAACGTCATCAAAGGCGGACCGGAAGTGATGTTGAAATGGTAATGATGTCATCAGGAGCCAGAAGTAACGTCATATGAAAGGGCCGGAAGTGACGTCATCTGGGTTGATGGACGTGACGTTTTTGGTGGCCATCTTTGTATTTATTTTTCTTCCTTTTGTCTGATGGAGAGAAAGAGAGCGAGGCATCATTACCATATATCAACCCTTTGTCTTGCGATATTTCACTCAACTTTGAGCTTATTGACTGCCTCTTAAGTGCACGTGTGCGACAACCCACACATCTCTAGGGGCAACGATGCCAGCAATAACTGAAAAAACAACCACAGATAGCCATCTGGCTTTTTTTTTTGCCTTCTTGTATGGCTGACAAAGTTTTTGCCGTCCTCCAGACAAAAGTGTGATGCATACACTAGCTGCTAGTGCATCCATTTTGTCAATTTTAATGCCAAGAGTCGTGTTACAAGTAGGATGTTTTTTTGTTATTGGTGATGCAGATGACTTGTACTTATGAATGTGAACCGTCAAGATAGGAAAACCCAATCAGAGCACTACTAGTCACAACTGAGAAAAGAGGCTTATAACGTGAATATAGAATAAGAGACAATTACAAAGACATACCAAATACTTTTAAGAAAATTAGACCAAGTAATTCAAAAGTAATATATTTCAAAAAAATAAAAATCCTCCAAAAAATGCCCTAAAAGGTCTAAAACTAAAGTTGAACAAAATCAAAAGGGCCTAAAAAATATAAAACCACAAAGAAGTTCAAAATTCAAAAATACCCACATTGACTTAAACCAAAAGACCAAAAAATCAAAAGGCCTAAAAATGCAAAACACCTTAAGTGTTCTTCTACCTCAAGGAAGCAGCTAACTGAAATTGTAATGACCAGAAAAGAGATATAGTCAAACACCGTGCCAATTTCTAATTTTACATTGTTAAAACAAAAATCTGTTCTATCTGTCATCGACATGGAAATCTATAGTTGAAAATCAAAACAGAAGGATCAATTACACAGTTTACTTTTAAGCAGCACGCGGACTAATAAAGAAAATGTGTTTGTTATTATTTGTAATCTTGGATAACCAGGAAATCCATGGCACTGGCCTTTACACCATCACACTGATGACGCCAAGCACTCCCACTCATCCCAGGGTAGCAAAACCATAGCAACCGTAAACAAACATGGTAACACCTATAATAAAAAAATGTGGTGTGGTAAGATGTTAAACAGATCTAACATCCCTAAATATTGTTCAAATTTAAATGTCAAAATTGAGTCCTACGTGTATAAAAACCTTTATAATAAGAAAAAAGATCAAGAAAAAGATTACAGAAAAGTAAGTCCAAGTTAATACAGAAAGTAAAAAAACAAAAACACCGAAGTTAAAAGTTCAGAAAAACAAAATATTCTGATTCAATAAGAACAAAAAAGGGAGCCAGTGACACAAAGAAATATTCCAATACTTGAGTGGTCTTAAGGTCTTAAATAGGTTCTCGGCTACCAAACCAGTTAGCAGTTCACATGCAGTACCAGGAGTCTCCACCAGCTGGGCTCAGCATAAAAACATAAATTGAAAATTACAGCTCAAATTAACACAACAATAACAGAAAAGGATTATTACAAAATGATCAGCAAGAAAGAATAAAGCTTGGTGAGAAACAATTAAATAAAATATGAACAAAATTAAAAAACGACATTTGCATTAACAAAATTAATAATTTAGTTTACAGAAAAGGACCAAATAAACTTGCAAAAATAAAAGAAACTAATCATTTTGTCAATCACTTTGTCATTTCCCATTTTGTGCTGTTTTAGTTTATTATTTTCTTATTCTGTATGTTGAGACTATGAGGTAAGGAACACCCTGCATACTGTTGTGCGGCCTACAAGGCCTGTGTAAAAGCATAGCAGACCTCAGTCTAATTCCTGCAGCTTTAACAGCAGCATCTACATATAAACTTATATCATAACCAGAGGAATAGGTTTGTATGACTCACTTTTTGCTCTTATTTAATCAGGCTCATTTGCTTTTTTGAAATTTTAACATTGGCGTTTTTTTTTCTTCTGTATTTTCACTACCTCTCAGCAGAGGTGATATCTCCCTTCCAGATGTTCTGAATAACTGTTACGTGCGATTTGATGCCCTGAACAACATACCTGTGAGGATGTCTATTCCTCCTCAAGAAGAACAGGTACTTTGCTTGTCCACTACTGACATGACAGGATCTTTGTTGAACTTAAACCCACAGAACGCTGCTGGACCAGACAACATACCTAGAAGAGTACTCAGGGAATGTGCAAACTAGCTGACAGACATTTTTACAGACATCTTTTAACATTTTCCTCAGGTAGGCTGTTGTCCCCAAGTGTTTCAAAACCAACACCATTATTCCCATTCCAAAGAAGTCCTCTGTCTCTTGCCTCAGAGACTACTGCCCCATAGCAATCACACCAATCATCGTTTAATGCTTCGAGAGGCTAGTTTTGGGCCACTTGAAAGGTGGACTTCCCACATCGCAGGACTCCAGTTTGCCTATCTTCTGAACCGTTCCATTGAAGATGCCATCTCATCTACTCTTCAGCTGGCCCTGTCTCATCTGGGAAAAAGAGACACTTATACTGCAATGCTTTTCGCTGATTTTAGTTCAGCTTTCAACACCATCATCATCCCTCAGAAGCTTATAGGGAAATTTGGTCTGCCAGGCTACAACACTTCCCTATGCAACTGGATCCCGGACTTCCTAAAAGAGAGACCCCAGACAGTCCACATCAGAAACACCATCTCTAGTGCAATCACACTGAGCATTGGTACCCTGTGGATTTTTACTCAGAAAACTTCTGTTCACTCTGCTATTTCACAATTGTACAGCTGTGTACAGTTCTAACATGCTCATTAAGTCTACGTATTATGCCATAGTAGTGGTTCTCATTGCCAATGGGGATGAGTTAACTTACAGAATGGAGATAAAATGATTGGCAGACAACTTTTAGAAGAAAAGTTCAAGTGCGTCAATCTGTCTCTTAATGTGGACAACACAAAGCCGATGACTGTTGACTTCAGGGTGGCCTATGCTGTCCACACCCCACTGTACATCGAGGGCTCTGCCAAGAGCACCAGTTATCTTGGTGAGCACCTGGCAGCTGACCTTACTTGGTCAATTAACTCCACTTCCATAGCCAAGAAGGCACAGCAGCATCTCCACTTCAATTGGCAGCTAAAGAAAGCTGGCCCACATTCTCATTGCATTCTACAAGGACACCATCATGAGTGTTGTAACTAGCTGCGTCACTGTTTGGTTTGGGAATTCCTGTGTCTCTTTTCTACAGCAGAAAAGCACATTGGGACCTCTCTGCCCTCAATTAAAGACATTTTTATAAAGTTTTGCATCCACAAAGATTATAGCATTGTGAAGGACCATTCCCAGCCTTCCCATGGTGTCTTTCTCACACTTACATCTGGCAGAAGAAACTGTGGAGTCAGAACCAGTTCTGCTTTGCCCCTTGACAGTCCGGATTGTGAACTCCATGCTGAGCCCCTGCCCTCAGATCTACTTCTAGTAGCTTATTTATATTCAATATGTTTCTTACACTTATTACTACTATTGGTTTTTATTATTAACTGGCTTCGCTCACTGAGTGCAAGGGAAAAAAATAAAATGGAATCTATAAGTTATTAAACAGTAAAACATTAACATTTAGGAAGTAAAGATACATTGAGCACTACTGTAATGGTTTCGGGTAAACTATATTTTAAAGGCGCTATAACACAACAGGTAAGTAGCAGATCCCTTGTGAAAGGCGCTACACGACCACTGTGGTATAGAAATTACATTTTCTATGTGATCATCCAAATTTTTGCGTTACAACCTTGCACTACATGCCTGTGATTTACTTATTAAAATAATTAATCACAAAAGCAACCTTGAATGTTGTGGGGTTTTAGTGACCCGAACTCACCTTAAGGGACAGTAAGTAGTCGTGCAGGGCAATTTACAAACAGAGTCCTGCTTCGATGGCACCGATTACACTCATTCGCAAAGATATCCACTCTCCCAGGCGCCGACGGGGGACTTGAAGTGTCACAAACAGTGCGAGAAGAGAGGACGCTGCCCGAAACTGCGAAGCTCTCGACGCAGCGGAGCAGCCCGACATTCCATGCCTCCCAGCGTCCACTTTGTTCTCACAACCCCTCGCAGCTGAAGGCGGTCTCGTCTTCACATTGTTAACAGCTTGGCGCAATTAAAAAGTAGAAAGACGCAAAGCTGTTTTCCTCATCTCTTCTACTATCAAGTACTGCCAACTAAAAAAAAGTTACAATGTGGCAGTTTCAGCGACAGTCACATGGACGAATAAATGATACTTCTCTGTCAGAACGCGCCTGGCGGCAGACGGCTCAGTGCTGTAGTCCAGACAGGAGGGGTGGGAGAGGGCGACGCGGGGTGTACACAAATAATAACAATTCGTAAAGACGATATAAAAATGGTGTCCACAAACGAAGTGATTAGTTCGTGTATTATAATATGTTCTGTGGTCATAGGTAATTTCCATATCGTGTGGTCATACATAATTTCCGTTTCATACGTAATTTCCATATCACGTGGTCATACGTAATTTCCGTTTCAAACACGAAAAGAATTTTATATATATAGAGTAGCTGATTACCCAGTGGCTTCTCAACACTGAGTGCAAGGGAAAAAAATAAAATGTAGTCTATAAGTTATTAAACAGTAAAACATTAACATTTAAGAAGTAAAGATACATTGAGCACTACTGGAGTGGTTTCGGGTAAACTACATTTTAAAGGCGCTATAAACACAACAGGTAAGTAGTACTATCAGCAGCTAAAATGTATTTGGATCATCTGTCAGTAGTAGATCCTTTGTGAAAGGCGCTACACGACCGCTGTGGTATAGAAATTACATTTTGTATGTGATTGTCCAAATTTCTGCCTGACAACCTTGCACTACGTGCCTGTGATTTACTTGTTAAAATAACTAATCAGAAAAGCAACCTTGAATGTTGCTGGGTTTTAGTGACCCGAACTCACCTTAAGGGACAGTAAGTAGTCATGCAGGGCAATTTACAAACAGAGTCCTCCTTCAATGGCGCAGATTACACTCATTCGCAAAGATTTCCACTCTCCCAGGAGCCAATGGGGCACTTGAAGTGTCACAAACAGTGCAAGAAGAGAGGACGCTGCCCCAAACTGCGAAGCTCTCGACTCGGCGGAGCAGCCTGACATTCCGCACCTCCCGGCGTCCACTTTGTTCTCATGACCCCTCGCAGCTGAAAGCGGTCTCGTCTTCACATTGTTTACAGCTCGGCGCAGTTAAAAAGTAGAAAGACGCAAAGCTGTTTTCCTCATGTCTTCTACTATCAAGTACTGCCAAATAAAAAAAAGTTACAATGTGGTAGTTTCTGCGACAGTAATATGAACGAATAAATAAAACTTCTCTGTCAGAACACGCCTGGCGGTGGATGGCTCAGCGCTGTAGTCCAGAGAGGAGGGCTGGGAGAGGGCGACTCGGGGCGCACTTCTATGGGATAGATCGGCGTGTTTGTGTTTACTTCTTTTCAATATCAGTAAAATAACTCTCACACAAATAATAACAATTCGTAAAGATGATATAAAAATGGCATCCACAAACGAAGTGATTAGTTCCTGTATTATAATATGTTCTGTGGTCATACGTAATTTCCATATCGTGTGGTCATACGTAATTTCCGTTTTATACGAAATTTCCATATCGCATGGTCATATGTAATTTCCATTTCAAACGCGAAAAGAATTTTATTTATATAGATTGTTATTATAATTTATTTATTACTACTTCAAACTATTCTTATCTATTTGATGCATTATGTTTATTTATTTATCTGTTTATTTATAGTATAGTGTAGTTCTTTACCTGTCTTTCACTTGTTCTGTGTTTATGTATATGTTGCACCAAGGTTCTAATGAACACTATTTCCTGCCACTGTATGTTGCAATATGGTGCATGAATGGTATGACAATAAAGTCACTTAAGGGTCTGTAAGTACTTTGGCGTATATTTAGGCAACAGGCTTAAGTGGAGTACTAACATGGAAGCTGTGTACAAGAAATGGAAAGGTTGCCTCCATTTAATGAGCCGACTAAGGTCCTTCAGTGTAAGCAGACCACTCCTACATGCTTTCTATCAGTCTATTGTTGCCAGTACATTTTTCTAAGCCAGGGGTGGGCAACTATTTTTTATGGGGGGCCACATGAGAAAACCAGCTTACTGAGGAGGGACGAACACATTCTGTCAACTGTTATGGTAAACTTGTTATATTTCTTTTTTTCACCATAATAAAATTAATATAGACCACATATTCACAGAATTTTTTATTTATTGAACCATGGAACGTACGCACACTATAGCATGCTTTCTAAGACAATCTACAATTGCTGATTATGTAAAAAACAAAAAAACAAAATAAGAAATACATTTTACTGTAATAATCTCTCTACCTTTGACAAGTTAGTGGGAAGAAATAAGTCTTTGATGAGCTTCAACTACTGCCCAAAAGTCAGGTGTAATTCCTGATGTTGCTATTCCCAGTACAGTAGACAGATGGTCATCACTGAGAGAAGATCTGTTTTGTTGAATATCATTACTGAGAATGTCTGTTCACATATGTATGTTGATCCAAAGAGGACAAGCACTCTCTGAGCTAGTCTTCTCAAGTGTGGGAAATTCTTTTATGAGAGAATTATAGAATGTCCTCTTTTATGAGAGAATTATAGAATGTCAGTAATGGCACCGACTTGAAGTGTTCTGCCAGCAATGCATCAGTCAACAGCTTGTATGTTCAAGTTGTACCTCACTGGCGGCATTGTCCACATCACAGATTAAAAGAAGAGGTAACGGTGAACATTTCAGTTTCCACTGCTTTGAAGTCTTCAAATCGCCTGGAAAACTCACCATGCAGTGTCCAGAACATGGCTGCATATCTGTTAAGCTGATCAGCAGATAGATTCCTCCCTCTCTCAGTGTGGGAAGGTGTGTCAAAGTGTTCCTCTCTTCTGGCTGAGAGAGAAGCAGCAGCTTCCTCATGAAGACCTTGACTAGACTGTGCATATCATGTGCAAAAAGAGCTTTGCCAAGCAATTTTGTGTTCAGTTCATTCATATGTGCAGTCACATCAACAGCAAATGCTAAATCTGATAGCCACTCAGTGCTGCTTAGTTTAGGGATGAGTTTTCCTTTCATTTGGCAAAACTCCTGAATCTCCAATATGAGATCACAGATCTGTTTTAGTACTTTGCCCAGGCTTAGCCACCTGCCAGCTGTATGCTAGCCCAGATCAGTGTGATCAGTCTCTTGCTCCTCCAACATTGTTACAAACAGTGGTACTTGGAATAAGCTAACAAGTAGTGTGGTAGACATAAGACCTTAGGGACTTTCAAAACTCGACTTGATGCTTTATTGGAAGAAATAAGTGGATACGACTGGTGAGCTTTGTTGGGCTGAATGGTATGTTCTCGTCTAGAGTGTTCTAATGTATACATGAAACAAATGATTTAATGTCCTAGCCCTGATGAAATTTACAGTATTTATTACAGTATCAACCTCATGATTAATTTTCGGCACTGATTTACATAGCACTTCTTAGTGAATAATAAAATGTAAAAATATGAGATTTTGGGCTGAGTTAAACCCAGTCACATTTTCCTGCATCCTTTTTAAATGTTCCAACATTTTGACCTGTCAAATTAGAAGAACTATCAGTTGTCATACCAGTTTTCCCACTGCAGTCCTAACTTTTGCATGCACATACTGACTTCAGTAAATAAATCCTTACCGGTTGTTGTCCCTTTCACTGACTGCATAGAAGCCTGCAGTTCCTCTGTCATTTCAAACTCTTGTATTATTCCTTTCACAAAAGTCAGCCATGAACATCACAGCTCTTCTCCAAGGCCAAGGAGAAGAACTCGACATTTTCCACTGTGCGTTTCAGCTGTATCCAGATTCTCTGTAATTTCTTTAATCTGTCTTGTAACTGTTCGCTATGAAAGGGTCAAACATTCAAAAACATCCTTCTTCTCAGGAATTGTTGAATGATCTATTTTCTGCATCAACTTTTCATTTTTTATCGCTCATTTTTAATGACAAAATGCAAACAGGAAACAGATCAACAACAGGTGTTGTCTTCCTTTATTCAACATAACATGCGCAATTTCTGTATCACCCCTTTCTAGGATCAATTTCCAGCAGGTTCCCTCTTTCATATTCCATCCTTTCTGATGTAGTCTCCCACAATTTCCCACACATATCAGTTTTGATCTGTGTCTGCACGGTCACATCTAGCTGTGATTCAGACTGACACACCAAGGCAAGAACTTGCCGTCTGCCTTCCATGGGCCAAACAGAACCAGACCACAGGCCGCATATGAACTGCAGTCTGTGCAATACCCAAGTCTGTTCTAAGCAGTGATGTGTTGGGGATGTGCAATTAGTACAGGCAATACCAATGGACTCAATAAATTGATCAGGAAGGCCAGCCCAATCCTTGGGGGCTGAGGTAGAACAATAGATACTCAAGAAACCTCAAGTGATATTGAATAATGATTCTTATCCTCTGCATGACATTTTGGCTTTACAAAGGAGCTTTTTCTGTGATAAACTGAGACAACTGCACTGCTCCAAAGAGTGCTAAATGAGACCATTTGTACCCTTAACCATTAGGCTTTATAATGATTCACCTGGCAGCTGTGGAAGTGTGGACCTCTTCCTGTCTTTATTTTTCTGGTACAGTGCCTGGTTCATTCTGTTCCAATCTAAAATTTCTCTCTAACAATGGCAGTCTGATACTATAGGTGGACAGGAGAACAGGACACTTTGGAAGTTAGTGAGGCTGGGAATTTGAAGGGCAAGCGGGCCAACTACTGTCTTGAACAGAGAAACATCCTGTTCTGAGAAGAGCGAGACTGGGTGCATTTCATGATTTGTTTCACTCTGAATGCTATCTTGCATGTTAAATAAGAATAAAAATCTACAATCAGTTATTCCAAATAGCAATGTCTCAGTTTCAATGTGCAATCAGTGTCAGGATGAGAAGAGCTCACTTTCTCTAAGAAAAATTTTATTTGGCTATCTCTAAAAAAATCTTTATAACATACTAGCATAAAAAAGACAGTAGCCATAAATAACAAATAAATAAAAACAACCAGTAGAAAATATTGACATTTTTAATTAAAAACATTGTTTTTTGGGTACATTTTTTAGATTCTGTTCCAAACAGTTATGTTACCAAATTCATGATGCATGAATAAAAACAGAAAATACTAAAAATATTAACTCAAGTGTAAATGTAGGTTTTGCCATGATTATATAATTTCCGAAGCTATGTCATATTAAGGAAGTGATAATTCAGACTTGATAAAACCAAGCGAGCTACTCTTGTCTTCTTCGTTGCTTTCCTTGGCGACTTCTCCAAGAGTTAATGACAGAATCGTCATCCAAATCCTCTTCTTGTTTGGTCATCGATCTCACTCGAGCTCGTATGGTTTCTATTATATCTTCATCACTATTACTATCTTCTTGTTTATTATCCATATTTGACAGATGGTGATTAAAGCTTCCTCTGGCTCCATATTCATTTGAATCTTGATCATGAATTTCTGCTCCCTTATGTACATGCCTTGACTTTGTTCTGTTGCTCCCAAGCTCAGACATTCCATTAGCAGTTACGCTGTCCTCTTGTGAGGAGCTGCTGTCAAGGTAAGGTTCTCTAATGTGATGGTTAAGGTCATCACTCTTGACTTGTTGGGAGGGATATAACTTTGACTCTGACAGATAAGCTTTACTTGAAATTTTTGATGTGCTTTTATTACTTTCATCAATAGAACTGTATGAACTTTTAAAAGAGTCTGCCTTCCTCTTGGAAATTGTAAAGTCCAATTTTTCTTCCCCATCTCTTGATGGGTATGATGATGCCGTGGATTTCCGTTCAGGCTTGAAAGATGTGGAACTTTCTTTGACATCACTGAGCCATTTATCTACACTGCTTATTCGGTCTGTGATTTCTGTGTCTAAACTGGAAAAATGCCCTCGCTTATTTGAGGAGGCATCAGTCTTTGTAAAAGAACATCGACTAGATATTACACTTCCAACATCATCATCTTCATCACTGTCTTTTGCCTTTTTTTTCTTGAACAATGTACTACGCTTGTTGCATGCTACAAGTTTTTCTTTCTGATATTCTGACGCTTTACCTCTTATCTCAGACTGCATTTCTTTATTCCTTGTGTCCAGTTTCTTGAGGTCAATATCATCTCCAAACAAACTGTACAGCGGCTTGCTAGTCTGTGTGATCTTCTCTTTAAAGCCAAGACCGGATATGCCATCAAAGGAAACAAGAGATTGGTTATCATAAGTTCTTGTTTCTTTTTGATGTAGAGAGCTCCCACAAGACGCCCCACTTTGCATGCTCAAAAGTGATACTTTGTCATCATCCATGTTTCTAGAAGCAACAGTAGATTTTGTGTTCATTCCAAAAACAGATGATGCACGGGACGAAGGCAAGCTACCCTGCATTAGCAACTCATTCTGCTTCTGGACTATAGTTTCTGTAACTACATTAGCAATCCAATTCTGAATGCTAGCTAAGGAAATTGCTTCATTGTTACCAACCTGGAGATTTGGAATTGGAATCAAAGGGGTTTGAGGCAAATTTTGAATGCTCCTCGCTTGTGAAACAGAGGACCTGTTGCTTTGCATACTTAGCATTGAAGCTGTGTCATCTTGTGCACTTTTTAAAGACATATTTGGCCAAAATGCAGAAAAGGGGATGCTACCGCTCATGGAACTCTCTGTCTCCCACCCACACATGGACTGACTTTCTTCCAGATTCTGCCTGGAACGTTCTAAGATCTCCGTTCTCCTTTGTTTCCTTTTGACCGATGCAGTGTCTTCACCTTTGGTTAGCTCCACAATCTCGTCTTTGTTTACATGTCCCAATTTCTTTTGATGTTTAAGCTTCCAAGCCTGATATGCTGTTAGGTTGACTTCTCCAAGCTGAGAAGTTGATTCACTTTCAGTTTGCTCTTCTCCATTTTGTGCTTTCTTACCATCAGCAGACTCTGCATCCCGTTTATTCCAGCCAAACTGAATTCTTTTAATCTTCCACCTTTCTAGTGGGGTAAGTTTATCCTTGTTCTTTTTGCAGAAATTATATAATGAACTAGTGTCAGAGAATACGCTTTCCTCATCAATATCTTTTTCTTCTTTCTCAGTGGAATACTTATTTGCTCCTCCTCTTCCATACCTTTCAGCTGCTTGATTTTCAATTTCCCTCAACCTCTGAGTCCATATGTCTGACTCGCTGGTTTCTGTTGAGATAGAATCATTCCTAACTCTACCTACACCCCTTGCTGCTAAATATTCCTTCAGTTCACGGATGTCACTACTGTTGACACTTTCTAAATCTTCCCTATCGCATGGATCAAATGAACTTCCTTCCAAAAGTGACAGTTCATCATCATTCAAGGGATTTGATTTCCACCAGTCTTCACTCTGGTATTTTTCATTTCTTCTTTGCCATTCCTGTATTATATGATCTACATCCTCCTCATTGTCCTTTTCGGGAAGTTTCTGGTTTTTTGCTTTCATTTTTGACCATCTTTTCCTGACTAGGAGGAAGGCCTTGCTTTTTCCTCCACTCTTCATACAATTTCAGTTCCTCGTCTTCATCTATAAGAGTGGGCTTCTTAGAAGATATGCTCCCTTTCATTACACTGCTCATGGTGCTCATATTATCTTCTTCCTCAACAACAATTGAATGAACTTTAGCACCTATCACACTTCCTAAGTCCTCCTCCTCTGCCATGATGGAATGTGTTTTAGCCTCAATGACTGAACTCTGGCTAAGGGTATCACTTTCATCATCGTCTAATGTACTCCGTTCTTCTAAAAGTTGTTCATTGAAATCCCTGAGTTGTCTGAGAAACCCTTCATTTGGATTTATGGGACGCTTTTTTCTAAGTTTTAATAGAGAATCCATGATGGTCATGTGGTGAAAAATCATCAAGTATGCAGCTACAAATACAGCTGACCTGCTGACTCCCATCACAGAAGACACAAGGATTTTTCCTGAAAATAAATGAATAAATAATGTTATATGTAATGCATCAATTTCAGTTAGTTTATTTGTTGTTTATGCACAGCTGTATTTTTCAAGCCACAGATTTCAAATTTTGTGCACAGGTACATCCCAGTCAGGTTTTTGAAATGTAATTTTGGCCTTTAATCGAGAAGGAGCGGCTTACAGCTGGAATGGAGTTGCATGAAATTCTACTGTGTAAATCTCTCTATTATAAAAAGAAAATCCTGTCCTGGAAAGCAAAAGCAATGCAATGATACGTGATCTTCTCAGAAGACATTTAAAAGACCCGCGAGACCAAAGATACTTGCCACGGTGCGTCTTGCAGGGACCGTAAACATGAGACTTAGTGCCAAGAGTTGTCCCAGGATCGAAGCAAAAAGGACAGCGGCTGTACAGGCTTTAAAGAGATCGAAGGGCAGCACGACAGCAGCCCCCCCTCCCCCTCCCGCTGACAACGCGAGCAGCGTTATACGTCCTGCAAGAAAGAATTTAACCATAGCCAGGGCCAGAAATAAAGGACAAGTATTGCTTTTACAACGTCATGCAAGACCAGGCAGTGAGCCATCATTTAAAAGGAGTCCACAGACATCTAACCAAGCAGTTGTTGGATTGCTTTTGGCAGACAAGCATCATGTGCTCCCAGCTCTTAAAACAAGGACATGCGACAGGCAGAAGAGACAGCTCGCAAGCAGCAAAAAGACAGCAAATGATCCAAAGACATATCCTTAGCATGTATTCATACGCCCCCCCACCTTCACAACACGAGCAGTATTATACGTCTGGTAAAAAAGAGATTGGATTAGCGCTATTTCAGATGTGGAATGGCAAAATGGGGGAGGGAGCTTGATGAATGAGGTCTCCAGGACTTAAAACAAATCCAAATCATATTATGTGATATCATCTAATGTGAAATTCTACTCCGTACTTCTAGAATTTTTATTTTTATACTGTATTGAGGATTTATTATGTTCTATGTATTGTACTGTATTGTATTGACCCCCTTCTTTTTGACACCCACTGCACGCCCAACCTACTTGGAAAGGGGTCTCTCTTTGAACTGCCTTTCCCAAGGTTTCTTCCATTTTTTCCCTACAAAGGTTTTTTTTGGGAGTTTTTCCTGGTCTTCTTAGAGGGTCAAGGCTGGGGGGCTGTCATGAGGCAGGGCCTGATAAAGCCCATTGCGGCACTTCTTGTGTGATTTTGGGCTATACAAAAAATAAATTGTATTGTATATCCGGTAAACCAAACACGGGGGTGGGCGAGCGAAGCGAACAGGAGGTGGAGCCCCCTAGTTAATTAAAATTATAAAGTTAATGTTAGAGCCAAGTCAATGTTTGAAAACTACTCCTCTTTGTGTTACTTACACTATGATTCATGTATAACCCATAGACCTAATTTCAAAAATTTCTGTTCACTTGTATAAATAAATGAGCTGAAACAAAACTTCTGTCAAGACATGGTGTTTCTTCTTTTATGCATTTAATTATTATTGGTGATGAGTGAAAGAATTTGTGTGAAATCAAATCTACAGTGAAACCCAGTATTCCATTTCACGAAAACAATTTGCGAAACAAATGGTGTTTCCATTCCAACGAAAGTTGTGCCAGGGACAGTGAATACATTTCTTACACTAGCTGACTGCATTGGTACATAATTTGTTGCTGTTACGCTATGACAAACCAAATGCTCTGAGATTTTTTAGGTAAAAAAGTTTCAAAGGTCACTTTTTAGTGAGTTTTGTATTACACAATAGTAAAATCACCAACAAAATGATAAGAACTTTCGCAAAACATCCTTGTTTCACTCATCACTATTATTTTTTATTAACTTTAGGCATTGAATTACAAGGAATAAGTTACAAACTAGAAAGTGTTCCTTGAAAATAGATATATATATCTGATTATCTAGAGATGCACTTTTTTGAAAGCACTGACATAGTGGGGAGAAATTTACAGTATCTTTTCTTGCAAGATAAAAATGATAGTTTTTACAGTGGATTGTAAAGATAGATTAGGAAAGTTAGACTTGTACTTAAAAAAAATGCTATAACTTGCAAGTAGTAAAGGAAAAATTTGGATGAATAGTTACATTTGAGGTAGAAGGATATAAACCTTTTCTCTATATACTGTATATAAATTTCTAAAAGTCACAATAATGAGACTGCAGTGGGCTGGCACCCTGCCTGGGGTTTGGTTCCTGCCTTGCGCCCTGTGCTGGCTGGGATTGGCTCCATCAGACCCCTGTGACCCTGTAGTTAGGATATAGCGGGTTGGATAATGGATGGATGGAAATTGTGTTCTTAAGTGTTGAATTTTCTTATATATTTTAGAAAATGTTGCGCCTGTTCTTATGGTTTAGAAGAAGTTCTGTAAAGTACTGGTCTAAACAAGTAAACAAACTTTGTGAACTTTGAAAAGGCAAATGTTTTGATTTTAGAAAGCATTCCTTCCATGTTTCTAATATATGTTTATGCCAACAAAAATACATTCAAAGTAATACATTTTATTACAACTTCTTGGTATTGTTTTACCTGAGGTAAGGCTGTATTCATGTTCACTGGAATGTTAACAGTGACTGCCTTGAGGGGAGTTTTTATGTAAATAAGGAAATTAAATTGCGTTTAACCACGCACATGTATGAAACTCTTTACAGAGACATTGCCTTTTTAACATTTTCATACTCAGACATATTGCTGGCATAAAATGACAGCTTATTTGGTTAACCCCTGAGGAAAATCTAACCCAAAAAGCTAAGAGACTGCACCTCGGAGTGAAAGGTTGCCATGGCCAGACACAGATAATGAGGTGAAAATCAATTCCTTTTAAAATGGCACAATTTTCCTGAATAATTTCCATTGCCACATACATTTGCAGCCCACTAATAAAATTAAAGGAAAGGCAGTGTGAAAAATACAGACCACCCTAGCCTAGTCGCAAACGCTCAACTTAAGAACCAATTTGGGTCAGAAATGAACTGGAGGTACTCTGATATCATGACATCAAAACTGACATGATATCAGTTTCTGTCTTTAAGAAAGGAAGGTCAGAATCTGTGTCATTGATCCTAAATTATTGTAAGAATAACATTTTCTTTATTACTGTATATTTTAACTGCTTCATAGGAGATAATAGTTAAAGCAGGCAACAAGCTAAAATATTATATTAGGGATTATCTCCATTTAAACTTTTATTAAGGTATTTTATTTTGTGCTTTAATAAACAAGATAAAATATTTAATTATGAATTTAGATTCTTACTTTTATGTCTCTGGGTTAAGTTTAAAGGATTACACAGGGTTGAGGTCATTACTGTAAATATGGCACGACAAGGGCTTAAGGCCTATAGCAGGTAAACCAAACCTGTTAAAGTCCCAGCATCAAGTGCTACATCCAGAGGTCTGGAAATGTAGGATGAACTTAGGGACATTTAGAGCACCATTGTCTTCTGATCTCTCCATAGATTGAGGAAGAGAGACAGAAGGCCTGAGTCCCCCACAAATGCCCCCCTTTGTTTTAGATTTCTGTAGAAACGATTTGTCTTTTAGATCTTGGTTTTGTGTCTGTATCAATATAAAAAATGTTTTCTAATTTTTAGTACAAACAAATTAAGGCACTTTAAATAATGTGAACATTTTGCGAGAATATTAATTTTAAAGACTTTAATTCTCCTAGGTAATGTGAGATAGATGAAGATGTGACCAATTGATAATGTCTCTAGTAACACTTTGTATCAAGTTGCTACAGTTGAACATGAATAGGTCTTTAAACTCTGGTGTAATTATGATTCCTAGGTATGTGAACTGCTGTAGGACAGTTAAGGAAAACTAGTTAAGTTCTATTAAAAAAATCTTTTGTTACAGTATCATTTTCATAACATGATGTCTGTAGTAGCTTCCTGAATTTCTTCCGTCTTTTCTTCCTGCTAACAAAAATGGATCAAATCACCAACTGCAAGCTAATACTTGCATGATAGTCTATGTTTTTTGGAATAGCGGAACATTTGCCAAAATAACAATTGGGTCGTAGCTGCAAGATTTTGGCAGAGGGTAGAAAATTATTGTCAATTAAGAAATAATAAATGTGTGATTCACTTAAGAGAATAATGTCTGAATATGCGTGGAAAAACCTACATGTGTCTGACATTTTTTTTAAAGAAATGCAGAATTGTTAAGGCAGTTTTAGCTAATGTTGTTGGAATTAAGAGTAAGTGTTTTTGACAAGCAGTATTGGCTAAGACTTCCCACCTGTGAATTACTGAATCTGATCTTAAGTTTAGTACACACATTGGGAACATTAGATATACATTCTATATAATGTATTCCCAGTTGGGCTCAAATATGTTAGTTAGAAGTTTCACTGCTCTTGGCTGCTATCGTGGGCTGCATCAGGAGTGGGCAGGAGGAGGAGTATAGGGACCTAATCAAGGACTTTGTTAAATGGTGCGACTCAAACCACCTACACCTGAACACCAACAAAACCAAAGAGCTGGTGGTGGATTTTAGGAGGCCCAGACCCCTCATGGACCCGTGATCATCAGAAATGACTGTGTGCAGAGGGTGCAGACCTATAAATACCTGGGAGTGCAGCTGGATGATAAACTGGACTGGACTGCCAATACTGATGCTCTGTGCAAGAGAGGACAGAGCTGACTATACTTCCTTAGAAGGCTGGTGTCCTTCAACATCTGCAATAAGATGCTGCAGATGTTCTACCAGACAGTTGTGGTGAGTGCCCTCTTCTATGTAGTGGTGTGCTGGGGAGGCAGCATAAAGAAGAAAGATGCCTCACGGCTGGACAAACTGGTGAGGAAGGCAGGCTCTATTGCAGGCACGGAGCTGGACATTTTGACATCTGTGGCAGAGCGATGGGCGCTCAGCAGGCTCCTGTCAATCATGGAGAATCCACTGCATTCACTAAACAGTGTCATCTCCAGACAGAGGAGCAGCTTCAGTGACAGACTGCTGTCACTGTCTTGCTTCACTGACAGACTGAGGAGATCATACCTCCCCTACACTATGCGACTCTTCAATTCCACCCCGTTGGTAAACATTAACATTATACAAAGTTATTGCCTGTTATACCTGCCTCACACTCTCCACCTTGCATTTTTTAACTTGCACTGTATTTTTGTCACTCTTTAATTAATATTGTTTTTATAAGTATGCTGCTGCTGGAGTATGTGAATTTCCCCTTGGGGATTAATAAAGTATCTATCTATCTATCTATCTATCTATCTATCTATCTATCTATCTATCTATCTATCTATCTATCTATCTATCTATCTATCTATCTATCTATCTATCTATCTATCTATCTATCTATCTATCTATCTATCTATCTATCTATCTATCTGTTCTTCTCACTATTATAATACAACATCCTTCTGAGTCTGAAATTACCTCAAAGCCAAATCCAAATCCTATTCGTCTAATTTAATTATCAAAATTGCCATGAAACTCCTGTCCAACCCATTTAATCTTAATGCTTATTTGTTTGTTTGTTTTTACACAAATGATGCAGTTTGACCATTAACAATTGTATTTAACCCTTCTTAAACTGAAAAGTCAGGTCTAATTGCAACATAAATGCCACTGTTAGCTTTCATTTCACTTTGATTGAATGTATAATAAGTCATCATATATTTTTGCTTCTACAGATTGTGTATAGACCTGCTCAAAATTCTTAAGGCATTGATAATATTGATGGAGCAGAATTGTTACAATTAAATAGCAAATCAGACTCTCAAGGACATTAAGGGGATGTGTATTAAAGTCTGGAGATTGAAACCAAATTGCACTTCTTCTCAAACAGACTACCGAGTTGTGTTATTGAAGCAGAAACCTTGACATTAAAAAAAAAATGATCTGGATGAGACATTGGGACAACTGAGCTATTATCAAATGTGAGAGAATAAAGGGAGGCATCAAGGGTTAATAGCTTTTTGTTAATGAAGTGTTTAGAATGCAGTACACATTAAAAAGAAATATATAACATCTATCTTAAGAAATTGCATGAAGTAATTGCTGCAATGGTCAAGTAAACAAACAGAATGTTCCAGGAGATGGTTCAAGAAACTGGTTAATGTGATGTTCTTTCAGGAAATATTCAGATGACATAAGTCGATGAACCAATCAGAGTGAATGCAAGTTAGTGAACTAATGACAGTAAGCAATAAGTCACCACAGTTATGCAAATTCAGTTATCTATAAGAATGACTCCCTGTCTCTGTTCTGTGACCATTCTGTGTCAGCCTCTGCTCTGAGCCCCAACTGTAATGGGGTGCTCCCTCTTCATGAAGAGAAATTAAAGACGCATTAACAAGCTTCCTCAAGCCTGGTTCTTTGGGGTGACTGATTTTTTTATATTCCAAGATGTCCCTGTTGAGGACAAAATTTTCTTTCTTTAATATATTTACAATTGAATTCTTTCACACTAACCAAACCCTGGACCAAAGGCTCTCCTCTCATTTGTAAAATAATGTTAGGTGTAGGTTATGTGTTGTTGTTTTTTAGGTTCAGGTAAAAAATCAGCTTTGACAGTTTCTGTCTGAAAGAACATGGAAATGCAAATTAATACTTATCACACAACATGTTATAAAATGCCACAATTTTTCTTGGAATAAAAATTACAGGGAAACAGTTAGGTGTTAGCTGGTGAAGCCAAGAGCATAGACATAGTACATGTGATTGGTTTGTTAATCAGAAAAAACAAAGAAAGCAAATGACCAAAACCAAGATGCTATACAACCCTGATGGATTTAAAAACAGAAAGTCAGAATGAGATGTAGGGACAACATAAATATGAGTTAACCTAACAAGGTTAGTAGAATGAAGAGTCTTCTCTCTTTTGTGAAAGTTCTTGTGAGTATTGATTGTTTACTTTTATTTCTTTATCTGAAAATTTAAATAAAATTTGGTTTCTGTATTTATGAAGAAGGTGATTTATGTCTAAGAGTGAAGATGGATTAGGTATGCACTGTCATGACAACAAATTTATTATCCTTATGAGAAAACTCATAATGCTAGAAGTCCTCATTATGTAAAGATAATTGACATGTTTCATTATATACAATACATTAGTCCTTCATTTGCATTTTACGTATCTCATGCTGATGATTCATGTTTATGATTATCAAAGTTGGAATTTTCAAGCGCTTAGAGGTAATGTAGTTTGCATAGGATTAGAAAGAATATTTGAACTTGCCATCTGCATGTAAGAACTAGTGGTAAACAGTGAAATCAGAGACATCATAAAATTGGCAAATTGCACTTGGCATCTCTGTTAGTTGCTTGTAAGAGAGAATTTCAGACATCAAGTTTAGAATTTACAGCAAAAGGGTGAAGAGTTCAAATTCATTTAAATATGGTTTACAGTTGTCACAAAACAGCAGTTCAATACTCTTGAGCCTAAATGATGCTATGCAACCTATGCATGCATATACATACACAATCAAAGCACTAGAATTTTTAAATTCTGTAAGTCATTGTGCTTTTATTTTACCTCTGAAAGACATATAGGCTAACATACATTGGCGGCAGTGGAAAGAAAAATAAAAACTTGGCCAGCACTCTTGAAGAAACTAAACTCATCCACGGTCCTTCTCTGATTTACCAGGCATACACCAACTTGCCACTATCTAACACATTTATTAATTTTTATGATAGATACTGGTTAATATGTTGGTAGGTGAATCATATAGTGGGTAGTCACATCTGATTGTCATTGGCTTGCTTCAATTTTGTTGCACCATTTAATAGGCCAAAAGGAGTATCTTGGTTAAAGTGGCACCACAGCAGGATACACTTTATGATCTAAGAAATCATTTTTGAAACCCTCTATATAGACCCTGCTGTTGCTACTTTGTGTGGCAAAGAAGGTATTTTCAGATCACTAGGCATAACCATAATCGTAATATATGATGCAGGGATCACTGGGTCACGATCAAAGATTTTGCTTGTGTCAAAGACAAAGGAGCAGATAACTCATAAGCCATGATCTAAACCAGGGGTCTCATATTCAGTTTTTGGAGGGCTACTATTCCCACCAATGTCTTAATTAGAAGCCACTATTAGCAGTTTCTTATTGCACTCACCAAATACTTTTGAAACTGTGGATTTTCTTTTTTCTGAGACCATGTTTTCTGGAGTGGAGCAAATCAGTTTTTTTCAGGTCTTTTGTTTTCAATTATTTTATTGAAACAAATATTGTATGATTGACCTAAATATGGAAATGAAAGTCAGATGGTTGTCTTTTGGATCATTTTGTATTTTATTATCATTTAGCATCTGGTTAAAAAAAAGAAACAATTAATTGTTCTTGATGCTAAAAAGTAAGCAATTTAAATTAAGTATGTTCCACAAGCAGTGATAATCGGTTACTGTCATGATTTTTTGCATTTTATTTTATTTTGAATTAAATTTTGCACTTATCCAATCTTTTCTCAGCAATTGGTGTTTTGGGAATGCACTTAAGTTTATATTTGTACTTTCAGTTTCATTTTGGATGTATCATTGTTGTTATATTTCTATTATTCCTGCGTCACAGTTTTTTTGTTTTTCATGGGTGCTGCCATTTTAGGATTCAAAGAATTGACAAAAGCAGCCTATCTAACACATGACAACTGGAAGTCACAATGCATGATACCATCAGAGTACTAGTATAAAAGCCAACATTGTGGACTTCCAGGTTGTCCAAGTTTTTGGATCCTACCAAATATTTTGAAGGAGTATATTAAAATAATTATTAGGGTATGGCTTTGAGGTTTGGAGTAGCATTACAGATTTAATGCAGGTATTTTTTGTATCCCAAGTTTTCACTTATTGTTTCATTTAACGGGTTTGTTTTCATCCTCTTGTCCCTGTTGTTTTTTCCTCTCTGCTGTTTCCTTAATGGCAGAAAAGTTATTAGTTCATAAAGTGGCTTGAATAAAGCCCTGTAGCCTTTGCCTACAGGATATCAGTTTGACACCACTAAACTAAACACTAAGACTGACTTCCTTTTCTTTCCAGAGTTCCGTTTGTCTGAACAGCTATCATTATTATATAAAAAAAGAAGTGAAATAACCTGCATTCTTAAATGTTGTTATGATTGAGCTTCATTTAAAATTTTTCTTATGTTCCTCGCTGCACTTCTTTATGTGTTTTGTTCTCAGGGGTTTTGTTTGATGCAGAATTCAGTTCTGAACTGGTTGAATTGCTATCACATCTAGATTTTATTGTGTGACAACATTCTGTGTTCTGTTTGTGGTTGCTGTGCCAGGACAGCGAGGATGTGACATCATCATTGTGATAATATACCTGCATATATCAGCTTTCAGCACTTCGGAGTTGTCCAAAAATTGTGGAGACGTTCAATAAATTTCTCATATGCTTTAGTGATTAGTTTTTTAACTATCAATCTTTCTGCTTTTGATTTCTTAACAATAATTTACATTTACTTTTTGACTTTGACTGTTGATCTATTTTTTTTTTTGGAACACATTACATCTTTTTGTCTCCTTTCAATCTGTGTGTTTTTATATTTAGCAAAATAGATATAGATGGAACAATGTCACAATTTGCTGCTCACATACAGGTACAGGAAAATTGCTGTATCAAAATATAGACCAGTTCATCGTATGAAGCCTTGTTTCTACTATGACATCTTAGGTTCATGATCAGCCAAAAAGCAAAATAAGAGCAAATATACAAAATATTGAAAGCACATTTCTAAGACACAGAAATGTCCAAGATATAGCCTGAGTTTTAAGCTTCCTAGACCCTGACAATTCCAAGATAAAACAAACATCAAAAAAGTAATCACCAGTTATAACAACTACCACAAGTAACAGTAGATTAGATTAGATTACACTTTATTTGTCCCTGAGGGGGAATTAAATTTTTAAAAGTACAAATCACTGTACTAGCAGATTTATCAAGATGGCAGATTCAGTGCGGATTCCAATCGACATCCTTTATGGTGACATGTAGGTCATTCCAAAATTGAAAGTCTTCAGGGCTAAAGGTATTGTCTTATTTTTCCTCAGAAAAGCAAAAAAGTGTTCATCCTATTCACTTGCTTTAAAACAAAATATTCATAGCATAAGATTGAAACGTTCTTTTCCACAGGGTTGAAACATATTTTATGTTGACCCTCAAATTAGTGAAGCGCACAGTCAAACGGCTTGACCAGTCAAAATTCTAATGTCACCAGCTACAGTCTGATTAAATCCTAAGGGTCTTATTCACTAAGTGCTGCTTACCCAGGTTTACATTATTTGGTCTTTTTAGTTTGACTTGCTTGTGGGTTATATATTCTCGTTAATAAGTAATTGTCTTCAAAGCAAAATGCAATGTTTCATGACGGCCGGACTTCATAGAGCAATTCTATTGAAAGGGGTTCAAAAGTATTTAAATTAAGCTTATTTCCTGCTCAT
Source organism: Erpetoichthys calabaricus (assembly GCF_900747795.2). NCBI lineage: Eukaryota > Metazoa > Chordata > Cladistia > Polypteriformes > Polypteridae > Erpetoichthys > Erpetoichthys calabaricus. The sequence continues at coordinate 190,906,543 of NC_041397.2, forward strand.
AAATTAATTTTCTGGTAAGATGGAAAAAGAGCAGGTCTCTTTCCCTTTGAAAAATCCTGATTAGTTTGTTTGTCCTATTCAATTTCAGAGTGAAAGAACGCAATTTGCATCTGTATAGCACCCTTTCCTTCTCAGGGATGCCTAAAAGTTTTTTGTTTTTTCTTTTAATAAGAACTAGACGTAGCCTGTGCTTTAGCCACACATAGACTGTAGTATATTTTGAGAATGCTTAAGTGCAGTTTTATTTAAATCGTACAAAACTTAAACTAAATTAAAACCCAGTGTGTCTTAATGTAAGCTGTCCACCTGCTCCCAAGATATACCACCGCAAAGCACCTCCAAACTGTTCACTTGTACTGTAATTAAGGGAGGCTCTGCATGTAGTTTAAGATTCTTAAAAAGAGCAATTGATAAGATTGATTAAGCTAAACACCTCAAAAAACTAAAAGTTGAGTTTAACAATATATGATGTATTTTCTATACTATGAACCTGCTAGGCACAATATAAATTAATAATACAAAGAAGGAGTGAATAAAAGGCAGAACACAAAGTATGAAATAAACAGTAAAAGAGACATAACATGCAGGTTCTCAGGACTCACACTCACAGATTTCTATCCACGTCTACCAGGTAAGGTGGGTTACTTCACTTGCCTCTCTGAGAATACCACAAACTAGTCATCAAGCTAGCTGCCAGGATTCTTTATTTTGTAATTTTTGTAAATAATATAACTTTTCCCTACTTTCTTATTTTTTATCCTGTTTGATTTTGTTACAACATGACAGATTTTGAAAATGTTCTGTGTTCAAACTACATTTTTCTTATCCGTGCTCTGTGGTACTCTTCATGAGTTATGAATCCTGTAGAGTCTGAATATATTATTATTTTGCACTCCTTACTAATTTTGATCTATGTTCATTTTTGTTAACATTGTTATTTGTTTATATTGTGGCACAATTTTTGTTTTTTGGGTGGTAACCATTTTGTGGTTCCATTGTCAGTTATTGAGGATGTGTTTCCAGAGGTCACGAACTGTGATGTCACACACGCTCAGTAGCTGATTCATCCAAGTTAGCAGATAAAAAGACCAAATCTCTCTTGTTCAAAAGTATAGTTTCAGCTGATTCTCAAATTTATTACTTGTTATTTCTTGAGTACAATTCTGGTATAGCAATTAGGTTAGACATCTTGATTCCAATTTCTCGTAGTTTTGATGTTTGGCCAGTTTCCAGTTAATTATTTTATTTCCCTTCTTTTTATTAAAATTCTTTAATTCTGTATCTGCCAGCCATAATGCATTTATTACATTTACATCATCCATCCATCCATTTTCTAACCCGCTGAATCCGAACACAGGGTCACGGGGATCCGCTGGAGCCAATCCCAGCCAACACAGGGCACAAGGCAGGACACACACAAACACACCCACACACCAAGCACACACTAGGGCCAATTTAGAATCGCCAATCCACCTAACCTGCATGTCTTTGGACTGTGGGAGGAAACCGGAGTGCCCGGAGGAAACCCACGCAGACACGGGGAGAACATGCAAACTCCACGCAGGGTGGACCCGGGAAGCGAACCCGGGTCTCCTAACTGCGAGGCAGCAGCACTACTACTGCGCCACCGTGCCGCCCCATTTACATCATAATGTTTTTAATTTTCCCCCAATCTTTATCTTACTAGTTTGCAAATAGTGACTACTGTTGCTACTTGAAGAACTCTGTATACTGTATTTCACTTGATTGCCTCAGTTCTTTGTCAAGGCATAAGCTAACCATTGCTTTAGTTGTTTGGCTCCCTTCTTGTGCTTACTGTTATATCTCAGCCAGGGTTTCTCCTCTAGCTTAGATTCAAGTTCTTGTTTAAAGTCTATTTTGTTCATTTTTTATTCTTTAATTCATTTACATAAGGTCCATTCTTTATTTTATTCTGTGTGTGTGTTTACATGTAACCTGTGTTATGTACCATGTGTTTTAGGGGTTGTTCCTCAAGAGGCGGGGCCACACGCCAATCACTGCCAGGAACTGCCCTCCACCCTATAACTTGGATGGCCTTCCTTAGTTCCTTATTGGTTCATTTTGAATGTGCTCTGGGATTGATGAGTTGATTGTATTTCGCTGTTCCCTTTGTGGATTTCTGATATTTTTTTAACCTTTTGTTCTGTTTTTTTGACTTTGTGTAATATATTTTATTGGGACTTGTTTGCTTTGGATTGACTTGGCTTTTTAGGCAGTTGATTTTGGCTTTGTGCTCTGTGGAGCTCGCTTTTGTTCACAGAACAATTTTGTCAATTTAAACCTTTTATTTTATAAGAATTCTACATAGCCCTGTATGTCTAGTCGTAATTTGACAGGCTTATACCGCCCAGTAGGCATTATTGGAAGAGCTTTTGGAATTGTTGGGACTTAGGTGCTGTAAAACTCCCAGTATCACAACACTTACTTCCTTTTTCTGCTTGCTTTGTATGTTTTTTAAATTCTTTTAGATCTTGTCTGGATTTTGGCTTTTATTATTATTTTTCTTTCTTTTAGTTTTGTGGACTTGGCATGGGTTACTTCGTTTTACATATTTTGTATTGAGTATTTACTATGGTACTTTATATTCTTTAACAGCATTGGGGTAACATCTTAAAAGTAACAAATGTTACATACTGTAGTCAGGTTACTTTTTAAAGTAACGAGTAACCTAACGCAATTCTTATTTTATTGAAGTAAACAATTTTATTGAAGTAAACATACTTGCGTTACTACAGATAATACTTCAAAAAAATTACTGCATTATTAGTATTGACTTTTTTTGCAAAGATGTTTCCTGCTGCTCTCGGTGTAACATAGGGCATGCATTTGCTCTGACCATGGGGTAATAGCTAGCAAGGGAGAAGTTAAGCACATGTATAGCATGCATTCATGTGAAAAGACTCAAACAGATGTTCTAGGTATACATTTAATCCTGTATTTCCTGAGGTTTAAACTTAATCAGCCCAATTTAGAGTAACGGGGAGGCAGTGATTATCATTGCACCACTGGGTATAAAGCAAGAAACAAATGTGGTGGACGGTATGTGGGTCATTTGCAGAGCTCAATTGCACACCCAAGTAGAAAAGCGTGTGCTGCTTGTATGCCAGTAACAGAAGCATATAAAGAAAGTATCTGTTTAGTTTAAATCCAGTTATTTCCTACAGATATAGATAGATAGATAGATAGATAGATAGATAGATAGATAGATAGATAGATAGATAGATAGATAGATAGATAGATAGATAGATAGATAGATAGATAGATAGATAGATAGATAGATACTTTATTAATCCCAATGGGAAATTCACACATATTTTGAGACAGTGTGATCCAGTGGCACAGTAGTCTGTGTCCCTACCGTGAATCTTCAGGGGCTCACGTTTTAGGATGGAAGAAATGGATGGATACTATTTACTTCACTGCACAAGAAGGACTTAAACATATTTATTAAATACAAAAAAATTGTCATATTTGGTTGTGCCCCTGAGGTTCATATATAGGCTTAAGATTTAATAATAAATGCTATCCAGTGCAATGTACAGTTTACATACAAAAGAAGAAAAAAAAATAATGTACTGTTTATAATGCTGTTTTGTCTTGGTAGAGTAATATATTGCTCTACTTTGCCCTATTGTATTATTAATATGTGGCCATTGTCATAATGCCTCAGATCTCACAGACTTACCACTGTTTATAAGGTATTATAATATATAACTTTTCCCTACCTTCCCTTCTACATCTATAACCTCAGGCAATTAGGTACAGTAAAAGACAAGCAGGAGTTAAATTACAATTTAAACAATGTATTATTGGTAATATTCATAAATAATAACAATATGCAAAGTACATTTGAATATTGGCAACCATACAACCTGATTAAATGGTGATGTGTAGTTCAGGCAGCACACAGACTTGTTAGTTACTTAAAATGTCTCTAGTTAAGGCATCATTTTTGGTCAGCTTTCTTCAGAACAGGCCGCATGCCTGTCTCAATATGGCTGCCGAGCTGAGCTCTTCATTGTGTTGTCCTTTTCAGTTCATGCATCAGTTTGGTAAGAGAGAAAGTGTGAGGTAAGCAAGCAAATGTATAGATTTCTGTCCAACCCCTAGAGCCAATAGGATGTCATGGTACTTAAAGGATTCTGTAGCAAGCCAGTCCCAAACAGCCATACTTCAGACCAATGGGGGAATAGAACACCCTCACACCTGCCCCCAAAACCATATGTTAAAGTAAAGCTTGGCAGTTAGGCAACCTGGCTTTCCTGCAGGGGGTTGACTGAGAGACTTTAGCCGAGAAACACTTGCCAAACAGGTTTGAGGCACACCCCCCAAATCCTGTCGTAAAATTCAAAGAGACTCAGTCCTGGTGGGGGGGTTGTAAACATGAATGCTTCTCACTAATGTAACACTAAATTACATTGATTTGCCTAAGTTACAAATAAAGATATAGAAAATATTTATCAAGTTATATGCAAAATCTCACATCACAACAAATGCATTACATTTTAAAATAAGTAATTACATAGCATATTTAGTTCCTTTTTTGTAATGAATAATGTAACTAAGTTACTTTTAAAAGTAAAATTCCCATTTACGTTCTTTCAGTATTTAATTTTTTTTGCGTTTGATTTATTTTGGAATTTCAAGTTTTTGAATTTGTTGCAATGTTATATTTATCTTTCTTTAATTTAATAAATTAAATATTAGACTTATGTTTATTTGGTGTAAGTGTTTTGGCAGATCCCTACTCCCTGGCCTTTTTTGAGTGTGTAGGTCTTGGGGCTTTTTTTGAAGTATTCCAATTTTTTTTGCAGTGGTTAGGCCTGAAACACAACACATGCTCACATTTACCTTCAGTCTTTCACTTTCTCTCTCTCTCTTACTGTTTCTCACTGGCTTTTTTTAAAATGCTGCTAGTTGAGCCCTTGCCCCAACTGACCTCATAGCTCTGGATCTATGACATGGCTTTAAATCCTAATGTTAAGTCATATCACAGGTTAAGGGCACCCTTACTTTTGTATCAAGAACAACAGGCTAGTTATTCATATAGTGATCTCTGGTGTCCTTGTACCTTTGACAGTGACGTGCGGTGAGGTTCATGGCTGGTGAGGCACTGACTCATTCAGAGTCAGATTTATAAATGTATTAATCCAAAAGAGTAGCTTATTCACTATTCATTTGGCAGTATGCGCATTGACTACTGGTTATGTTTCATATCTCATCAGCATTCTTTACACACAGATAGGTAAGTTACATGTTTGGCTAAGAAAGAATGTTACATTTATAGTGGCGAGAGAGAGCGGAGAGAAAGCATCCTCTGTGCGTTCTAAATTTGCCGTTTGTCGGAACAAAAAATAAAAATAAAAACGGACCGCTGCAGTGAGTGCACTTGATATTGCTAAGTTATTGGTGCCTAGAGCCTCTTTGTAGAAGAACAACAGCAACAAGCACCTATTGGGCTCACATGCACCCCCTTCAGTGCAGTACGGTACTGTCTGCTTCACCTTGTGTATTTTCACTGCGGTTTTATGTCTGATCAGCAAGACTAAATATGTCACACACATTCATTGAAGATTTTATCCAGACTGTGGAAAGTCAGGGTGTATAATAAACGTGTCTGCAAACATTATATTGGCGTCATACAGAGAGACAGCAACAATCATGAGCCAATTGCATGCATCAACCCAGTGTGTGAGGGAGAGTGCAGTCCGAGGTAAGGTAATGCTTGTCGCTGCCACACCTCACGTTTCTCCCCTGTATTTGAACAGAAAATGTGCAAATTCAGCGATTTTGACTTTAAAAATGATCAAAATTATTGGAATCATACAGAAAACAAATTTATAGCACAGATCAGTGGACCCATTTATTTTATGTTATCATTATTTTTTTTTGTTTGTTTTGAGGCTCTGCCTCACCTGCCTCCCCTGACTGCACGTCCCTGACCTTTAATTACTTTAAACGGTCTAAATTGTAGCCTTATTGCTGGCTGATCTTGTAAAAGGGCAATCTAGTCCTTGCTCTCTCAGCGAGCCTGGGACACAATCAGAACAATCAGCTGTACTACTCATTGAGCTAAGGGTCATAGGCACACAGAGGCACACATCTCACTGCTTGCTCCAGTGGCTGAGACACAGAGAGAATGCGATGCACTTCTTGTACCGTGTAGGAATAAAATATGTCACTCTGTTATTTCCTTTTTTAATCTTCTCTTTCTTTTTATTCTTTTTTACATTCAACCACGTAATATGTTCCAGTAAGCTAATGTTCATGCTGTAAAAGTAAATATTTGCTTTGTTCTTATAGAAGTGTTTGACTTTCAAATATGAAGTTGAATTGATAAAGACAAGCCATTATTACTGATAGCTTGGTATATATCTACACCAAGCTAGCGTGTAAATGAAACATTCCAGCTTACTGTATAGGTTCCTATAAAAAAGAAAAGTAGTGTGTTTTGTGTGCAAATGGCAAGCTATAAGGGCATACAGTTTTCTGACTGTTAACCAAATAAAACACGTATCTGGAAAAATAACTGTTTTAGAAAGTAATAAGCTTAAACAAAATGTAAGATAAAAATAGAAGCCTGAAGCTGAAATATTAAAGAGAAGTTTGTGTGTGTGTGTGTTTTTTCCTTCATTATAAGTAAATAGCCTTTACTCTGATCTTTTACTAAATGTTTGAAAACAATTATTTAGACTGTGAAATTTTTTGTGTTTGTTATATCTCCAGTTCCTTCCTGACTGGAGTTTAGATCAATGTTTTATGTCCTTCTTGTTCTTTGTTGAGCCATTTATTTATATTAATGCCTCTTTTTTAATTATCTGCTGTATTTTCGTAGCCTGTGTTATATTCAATGTGTTTTGTGGGTGGATCCCCCATGAGGCAGGGTCACCTGCTAATCACGCCAAGAACTGCACTCTGTCCTATAAAACTGGAGCATCTCCCACAATTCCTGTTGGTGATTTTGAATGCATTGAAGAATGCTGAGTTCTTTTGCTTTTTGCGATTTTTTGATCACTTAGTGATTTACCGGATTCTTTGACATTTAGCTCTGTATTTCGACAATTCTTGGAATTCTGTACTGGGACTTGTGTTCACCTTGGGTTGCCTTACTGGTAACTCTTTTTTTGTCTTTTTGTTCTCTATGGAGCTTCACTGCCTAACTGGGAATTTGAAAATATCTCTTATTTTACAATGATTCTACATAGCCCTTTTTGTGTCTAGCCAGGGTTTTTGAGAGGATTTCCCCCTCTAGTGGGCATTTTTGAAATGTTGGTGCCTTACTTGTTTTTGAGTTTCCAAGTTCAAAACAGTGTTATGTGTCATAGTCAATACTTGAACGTTTGCTATCTTAGTAGCTGAATCATTTAGAAAACATCAAAGAAATACAGCTACAGCTGCCATTTCACATAAAGTGCTGTAAATTTAGTTTAAGTCGAGATTTTACAGTTCCTGTAAAAGAATCAGATATAAAAATATAGTTTATGTATACATATACTAATGATCTTGATACGCAGACAAATCAAAGAATTTCTTTCATAAAATATATTGCACAAATATTTATTTCAACTACAGTTTAAGACAGGAAAATATTTTTTTATAATTTGGAAATGAATGGGTTCCTATCCCACTCCTGGGCACTGCTTTTCTTCTGCGTCCTGTAGATGTGAATGTGAGAGTGAAGTGGACTGGTGCCCTGTGCAGGGTTGCTTCCTGCAATATGCCCAGTGCTGCCAGAATAGGCTCTGGACCCCCTCCAAATGACGCAGAAATGGATTAAGTAGGTTTGAGAATGTTATGTCATATTTACAGTACTACTTTATAAAACTAAGTTACCGGTCATCATTTTAGGTTACGCTTTAGAGTCAGGTGCTTAGGTTCTGCCCTGTATAGCTGTAGTGGCTGCAGGGTTTTGTTCCAAAACAAATTGTCTTATTAGAAGCCACCCTTGCTGATAAGAGAACTTATTTAATTTCATGGCTTGTCATTGTTTTAATGCTGTCACACTAGGTTATGGTAATTTTGCAGACTTTCTCTCTCCAAAGATATCATCCAAATAATTTGTGAAACTGAGCAGATTCGTAATTCATAGTCCTTCACATTTTTCTCTTCCCTTTTGTTTCCAAATATTTTATTAACACAGATGCTTAATGTTAGTGTTAATCTGCAAAATTTGCCAAAGCATTTTTCAAAACAAATAGGTTGCGTTCACTGGTGACCTTGTTCCCCAAGTATTCTATTGGAAATTTGCAATGTGGCTGGGTTAGACATAAACTAATTATGCAAGCAAGAATTAGTATTACATATCCAGTTGAAGTGTTCGTAATTTTCTCATTATGGTCAGGTAATGTACCCCTCAAATTAAAGTACTGCAAGTTATTTTTTTTTAGTTTCCAAATTCATGAGTGGTGGAAATCTGTCTGGAGTATCTTATCTCATAATTCATCCCCTGTAGCCCTGGAATCAGCCTAGTCGCTCTTCTCTGGACCTTTTCTAGTGCTGCTATGTCCTTTTTGTAGCCTGAAACAAAAACTGCACACAGTACTCCAGATGAGGCCTCACCAGTGCGTTATAAAGGTTGAGCATAACCTCCTTGGACTTGTACTCCACACACAGTGCTATATAACCTAACATTCTGTTAACCTTCTTAATGGCTTCTGAACACTGTCTAGAAGTTGATAGTGTTGAGTCCACTATGACTCCTAAATCATGTCTGAGCTAATTCTGCACCCATCTACACACAACATCCTGAACTCCCACTTCTATTAGTCTTGATGCCTAACCACTCAAGTAGTATTTCATCAAATGCTTTCTTGGTTAATTTTACATCTTACTAACCTTTTAAAAAACTTTTCTGAAATCTTTTTCTGACGGATAAAATTCCAAATGAGTGAAATCTGATATGGATGATAAAGAATTAAATGATATAGAGATGGAGTGCTCATCATGCATTTTCTTTCTTTCAGTATTTTTGTTTGTGAAAGCATGTGGCTGCTCTTTGTTTCTGCCATTTTCTTGTTATCCATCCAGTATTTCAATTGATATTAATCAGCACTTTATAAATGCCAGGAGTATTCAATTGCACTTACACTTTGGTCTTGGCCTCATGCCTCTGGTTGAACATTAGTCTGTCCAACTTGACAATGGTGTGCATAATGCAGATTTTGGAAAGGCTGGACACAGGAAACATTTCTTGGCCTTAAGGACATTGTAATAAGAAATTGGTAACAGATCAATAATGATCTAAAATATTGACTTGTAAAGGAAACACCAATTTACAGTAATATTTTTGAGTTGTATGCAATGCCAGTCCTTGTCAATGTAAGATAAGATAAACAAGGAGTATAATTATGAACATTTTTTTATAGATACCCATCAGTCATTGACTATGAGAGGTGCGATAAAACCTGTCATGGAGAATTCTGCCTCCAGAATATCTCCATGGTGTCCTGTTTCCTCTGGTATTGCAGCACCAATGAATTGCTGTAATTTAAGTCACAATCAAAGTCTTTGGTTTCAACAACTTTGGACCAAGTCTGTTCTGACAGACTGCTGTTTGGTGGTCCTTCAGTATAAAAAGGAAAATTTTAAAAGAATACATGATAAAGATAATGTACCATTCAAGTTCTCATAGACTTGCATCTAAGGAAAGTGTTTTCAAAGTACTAAAGGCTTGCTCGTGCCTTAGAGATGAACCCAAAGGGTTACTTGATCTTGGGAGTTCAGCCAAGATAATGACTCTATTTACACTATATCAGTTCTGACTATTGCGGGAGCATAATTCATGTCTTTAGTCGACAAGGGAAAGTAAACCCAAGCACTTAAACTCCTTTGAGATGGCTATATGTGTCTGTAGAAAACTGACCTCTGTGGATTTTCGGATCTCATTAATTAGGATGAAGGTTTCTAGGTGCCTCCTTTTTGTAAGTGAATCTAGTCTACCTGACATTTTCTTGTACTTAGATTGTACTGTTTCTTTCCTCCCTGCCATTTTCTTCACTGGTAATTATCTTAGCTGGCATATATTTAATTATTCAGTCCCTGACTCTCTATTAATATTCATTTCCTCTCTGCTTGAGTTTCTTCTAGTACAAAGATGCTGAATAAATAAAATATCCGATTGCTTCGGGACCAAGACTGAATTTGTCAGATAATTCTTTTTTTATTGTTGTTTTTTGTCGTCTTACTTGGTTCCTTATTTTGCTGTAACCCTTGGCTTGCTCGAGAAAAAAAAGTCTGCCTACTCAATCATTCAGCTCATTTAAATAGTAAGAATTTCCTACTTAGTCAAACACAGCTTTGAATTAATGCACTTATCAAATATGAAAAAAGGGAATCAATATTTTCTTGTTTCTCCCTGAAGTCAACCACGAATAAAAATTCTACAAAATGTACTTTGCTTACAGATGTTTTTCTTTTTGATAAATTTAGTTCATTTTCATTCCACTTCAGGATATAAAAAAGGCTCCTGAACTGCGTAATGTCTATGTGTGCATAAAATATTTATGTGTGTGCATTTGTAAAATGAAGTACGCTTACTGTATCTAGTTTTGGAGAGTCTCCTTGTATTGATTTATTTATTAACCGAGGCGCATTCCTGCTCAGGCTACATTCTTACATGTGGAATGGTCCTGGGGCAAAATACATCAAAGTTACAATTCATCATTCCAACACGCAGAATATAAAAGCATAAATTAATGAGCACATTTTCAGCAAAAGTGGATAATAATCTTCATTGCCATTGAATGTTTTTGGTAGCTGATTTTTATACCTACTGAGAAGAAAGCTGCCTTTCAGGTTTATTGTCAGAGTGTTTGGAGATATCTGGCAATATTAAACATGCAGCCTCTTAAGAGAACAAGTCCAAGATTAGGAATTTGGCAGTAACTGCAGTAACATAAACTTGATCGTAGATTTTATTTCTTCTTGTGATCTTCAGTCTTTTCCTATTGTTAATCCATTTTTCCAACTCGGGGTCACTACCATTTAAATCAGCGAAGCACAGCTTTAACAGGGCAGTTTACCGATGAAAGTTTTCAATTCTTAACAGCATGCTTTCAGACAACCACAGAAAAGAATCCTCTGAGGAAACCCAGGTGAGTAACAGGAGAACATGTCAACTCCACAAAGAAAGCTTACAGAACCAAACTGAACTGGGAGCCTAAGCCGTGCCATAAGGAGGCATTCATATGAGCTGCTTGTAATACCTGCTGTACCAGTTTGAAGGTAGCACTTGGACTTTTTTCATCCTTTACTTATTTAAAAAAAAACAAAAACTACAGTTCAGTGGTTCTACTTATTAGGGCATCACTAACAATCATGTAACGTTCACCAATGTTCACCAGTGTTGGGTTACAAATGACAGATACTGTAACAGATTTTAACTTGTCACTATTTATTAAATAAAAAAAATGTAGAAGCCATGTGGGGGATGATGTTGATGGAGAAGTATAGAGAAGGCCAGAAGGAGTTGCATTGCGTCTTTGTGGACCTGGAGAAAGCATATGACAGGGTGCCTCAAGAGGAGCTGTGGTATTGTATGAGGAAGTCGGGAGTGGCAGAGAAGTACGTAAGAGTTGTACATGATATGTACGAGGGAAGTGTGACAGTGGTGAGGTCTACGGTAGGAGTGACGGATGCATTCAAGTTGGAGGTGGGATTACATCAAGGATCGGATCTGAGTCCTTTCTTATTTACAATGGTGATGGACAGGTTGACAGACAAGATTAGACAGGAGTCCCTATGGACTATGATGTTTGCGGAGGACATTGTGATCTGTAGCGATAGTACTGAGCAGGTTGAGGAGACTCTGGAGAGGTGGAGATATGCTCTAGAGAGGAGAGGAATGAAGGTCAGTAGGAACAAGATGGAATACATGTGTGTAAATGAGAGGAAGGTCAGTGGAATGGTGAGGATGCAGGGAGTAGAGCTGGCGAAGGTGGAGGAGTTTAAATACTTGGGATCAACAGTACAGAGTAATGGGGATTGTGGAAGAGAAGTGAAAAAGAGAGGCAGGCAGGGTGGAATGGGTGGAGAAGAGTGTCAGGAGTGATTTGTGACAGACGGGTATCAGCAAGAGTGAAAGGGAAGGTCTACAGGACGGTAGTGAGACCAGTTATGTTATATGGGTTGGAGACGGTGGCACTGACCAGAAAGCAGGAGACAGAGCTGGAGGCAGCAGAGTTAAAGAATGCTGAAATTTGCACTGGGTGTGACAAGGATGGATAGGATTAGGAATGAGTTCATTAGAGGGTCAGCTCAAGTTGGACGGTTGGGAGACAAAGTCAGAGAGGCGAGATTGTGTTGGTTTGGACATGAGATAAAGAGTAAGGCCTAAGAGAAGGTTTATGGATGTGGTGAGAGAGGACATACAATTGATGGGTGTAACAGAGGAAGATGCAGAGGACAGAAAGATATGGAAGAAGCTGATCCGATGTGGCAACCCATAACGGGAGCAGCCGAAAGAAGAAAGAGAACAAGCCATGTGGGGAAAGGTATATACATTCCATAATTTAGTAGTTGATAGACACAACTTTAGCACTGCTCACTTGAAGTAATCCTTGACTTTATTACTCTACTAATGTAAATTGTATTAATATGAATATGGTAGTATGGGAGTGTGCAATATAATACAGTAATATAATAATACAAATTATTAAAATATATTGATAATGTATAACTATTAAATCAAACATTCAACAATTCTAATACAGTATATAAAGGTAAATGTCTGTTTTTCTGGTATACAGAATACCAAGTGTTGAGCAGACTGCCTAGTTGTATGGAACCCTGTAAACTATGTTTCCTTCTGAAATTTAGTTGGTACCCCCATCGCAGGAAATGCTGGGTACTCCTGCTGGTATATGATAAATAAGACTGAATAATAGGTAAAGGAATCCTTAATTGATGATAATTAGTTATCTTATCAAATGGTGACTCTTAATTAGCCCAGTGATGGACTGATGCCTTTCTCAGAGTTGGTTTTTAGCACCCCCAAACCTATGGGCTGAGAGAGTTTAATAATGGATGAGTGGATTAATACTGTATTGCATCCAGTACCAATTATTAAAAGGTGAACAGTGTCACGCATGTGTGTCGAAGGGTCACCTTCTAGGCTCGTCTGAGGTAAGTTCTACCATTCCAGGACACCAGGGGAATGTGATCGCTAACTCTTGTATTTCTCTTATTACCCACACCTCCAAGAAGATGCCCACTGAGGGCAACTGGCCACTCCACTTCAAGTCAGAGAACTATAAAAGTGAGGCGGTCCTGAGAAGTGGCATTAAATTCAGGAGATAAGTGCACCATTTTATTGTGGTAAGACCACTCTCCAGAGCCCATCGCTGTGAAGGCAACAGCTATAGTCTTCACAATTGTAAACTCAACGCTAACATGCACTTATTGTTTTCTTTTTTTTTTTGTCAAAAAAAACTGGAGCATCTGGTTGCCACCCCCCCCCCCCCCCCCCCCCCCACCCCCCCCACACATTTCAATTTACTCCTGTCCTTCCTTCGACTGCCAACTACGTTCAGAAAGTATAAAGATTGGATTAAATGCTGAAACTTTAAATAATTGGACCAAATACTATGTTCATTGTTGTTTAATTATATGCAGGTTAATAATCTGATGTATTAATTTTGTTTAGTTTACTCAAGTATTTTGTATAGAATGGTATGATAAGAACATCACAGAAGCAAAACCATCTTTAAGAATTTTCCCTACTCTGCTTTCCCAGCTGTTTAAATAGTAAGAAGAATTTTCTTCCAGAAAGAGACATTTCAAGTGCTTTTGGATGGTTATTGAATGATATCCTCTGCTGCATGTTAAACTGCATGTTTCATGAGTGGGTGTCTAATAAGTAATTGGTATAGAAAATTAGGAAAATACTGCACTTACTTTAATTATAATAAGGGCAAGTAAAACTTAGTGATACACTAAATCTACTTTAGATATATTCATCTATTTTCTGAACCTGATTAATCCAAGTCACAATTGAGGAGGCCGGAGCCTAGCAGAGTAAAGTTGAGAGCAAGTAACTCTGGACAGGGTGTTGGTCCAATGCAGGGTATTTTCACACACAAACACCCACCCTCACTCATACCTGGAAAATTTTGAGTTACCATAATGTTAATACATTATCAAGATGTACAGTATATATGTAGACCTGCATGTGTGGATGGGAGGCAGCTGAAGAGCTCTGGTGACTTAAATTTTACTGCCGCTCCAGGGGTTGGCGCTTTATCCAAAAGCCTTTTCTCTTCCTTCCTCTGTAGACTGGATGATTGATGCCTATAACACCTCTGACATGACTGTCAATGTTCGTCTACCTGGACCTGCCCCTTCCTGCCGGAAGGACTGAAAACAGGAACCTTCACCATCTTTGTTAGTTCAATTTGAACTTGCATCTGAAAAGACGCTTCTGCAAACTTATTGTGTGTGTTTTTGTTTTTGAAGAACCTTCAATCGTGCAGGGTCACCAGGCTGGTACCTCAGCTCTTTATTGTTGCCTTGTCCTTCTCTTACAATACATTATAGATTATTATATACAAATCTATATATAAACATTATAGATAGACAGAGAGAGAGAGAGAGAGGTTAGGAGCATCGGCTAATACAGCATGTTGCCGCACCCAGCACATGACAAACAACGTCAAGATCCCAGATTAGGACCTGAGTGCAGCTATGCAATGGAATGAAACAGTGTGAGGTTTTTTATGGTGACTGGAGTGCCAATTCTGCCACCAATGATAGTAGGGGGATTTTGTCCATTAGCTAGAGCAGGGTTAACGCCAGTCTTTTTTCATCTTGCCCATCTCATTTATGCAACAGTTCCATCAGTCAGTGCCACAGTTGGCTCATCCTGGGCTTCACCATGACCCATAAAGTGGGCAGGAAGCTTCCTGGTATAATGGAGCCCAAAAAGTGTTGCTTGACACACTCCTACTCAATAATACTTTGGCTGAAAGTGTTTAGTGTCAGTGTGTCAGAGAGAGGATGTGCAGCATTGTCCATATTGGCACTCAATTTTTGTTTTAATTCTCTCCTTTGCTATGACTGCCAGGGGGTCCAGAGTGCGCCCTATAACTGAGTCAGCCTTCTTAATCAGCTTGATTCAGGGAGCCTCTCTTAATGTGATGTTACTGGCCTATGTTACCAGGTCATTTTAATTTATATATTAATGTAAGTTATTATTATGATAATGTCAGTTATATGTCTTCAGGATTTATGAGAAAACCCAGAGAGAAAAATCTATTGGCCTGTGCTGAGATTCCATTTGATTCACCATAAGCTGTGTGTTACCATCAAAAGAATGACTATTAATATATGAAATAGTGCATTCATTCATTCATTTACATCGCTACCTGAATATTCTCCTGGTAGAGAGGTGTCCCTCAGACTTCCAGTATAATGCTGCTTTTGAATTTATTTATTAATCTGAAATAATAGATTTGCAAGTGTCCTCTCCTTTCTGCTACAGTCTTTTGAGTGTATGGTATGGTTCCTCCACCATGCTGTACTGTAAAGCATTTTCGGAGGGTCCTTAACATTAAAGATACGTTGGGATACTTTAATGTTACTGCTTTTTTCCTTTAATATAGATTAGGTATTCAATTTAAAAATATGTCAATAATATAATCTAGGGTAGCCAGATTGGTGTAAAGCCTGCCCCATGACATGGCAACTTACACGATTCTAGAATTCCATATCTGAGTCTGTTGAAATGTTATTTACAATCTCAAGAAAGTTATTCAGAGTTATTCATTGAGTCACGTTGGCAGCGGTCACTGTAAACTGTTTTTGAAAAGCAAACTTTGTTTTGACTAAATGTGACAGGAATAATATGACTAGTCACCATTACTTAAAAAAATAACCATTCTGTGTTTAAAAATGATAGGCCTCCTTTCAGTTTTTTGACAGTGGACTGCTTATGTTTTTAAAATTGAGAAGCTGGTAAGGGGAGATACACATTGGAAATGAATGCATCAACTAGATGATAGGCTGCTCCTTTTAGGCTTTTGGTGATTCGGATTGTTTGCATGAAGCAGTTGTTTGCGTGTGTCATTTTTTCCCCTTGAATCTGCAGCTGCCATTATTCTTTAACTGCTTTGCTGTGTTTGTTTTAGTGAAAGCATAGTGGGCCAACTTGGCCCTGTAGCATTGGATGTGTGTGTGATTCGGTTTGCCTTGTGCCCAGTGCTATTAGGATAGCCTCTGGCTCCCTGCTGCCACCAGCTAGTATAAATGAATTTGAGAATGTTATGAATGCTAATATGGATTCCTGTTGTGTGAGTATGCAGGTGGAAAGGAGGAATTACATGTGTTATCATAAACTACTAGTGAGCGGCACTTTTCATCTTTGCTAGCAGGCACCCCAAATGTGTGTCAGGTAAGGACATCTGCAATAAAAAAGAATGAAGCAGTTAATAATTCAGGGCAAACAACTTAATGCTGGGGTCTACTTTACTCTTTATGTCCCAACAAACTTTGCACTGGAGGTAGAAGTCAAATGCAACATCACCTCATAGCTGCTAGATAGCATAATGTCCCTCAAAGAGACATATGGGACTGTACTGTACCTTACATAGCATGTGCAAAATGGGGATTGTCTGACTCTTCAGGGCTTATAAACAGTTTGGGGCTGAGGGACAACAGGGAACACTAGACAGAGTTCTGATCTTCTCTCCCTGTTCCTGGCAGACACTCACCTGACCTTATCCTACAGGTGAAATATTAAGACACCCTGTGCCCGAAGCCCTTTGGAGTCCATAGAGGGAGGTGATCTACAGGCAAGCACTCAAACAGTGTATTGAAAAGAGTGCAAAGTTAATAAAAGAAGGTACGACAGTGGTGTAGCTTGTGCTAATCCACCATATCTGGTAGGCATTGTGACCAATCTGCTTCGCGAGGCCCAGAGTATACAGGATTTGGGTTTCCTTTTGTTTATTTTGCACTTTTCTTACACCATTTTTATCCCAACTAGTGTTCTTTATTTGTGGTTATAATTTTATTGTAGCCAGTTTTCTTTTTGAAGACCTTTGTAAAAATAAGTTTGTTAGTTTGTAGTTTTGTAAGGGAGGTGAGGTGGTAGAGCTGCTCCCCTGCAGTAAGCAGACCAGGGTTCACATCCCAGGTCCTCCCTGCATGGAGTTTGCATGTTCTCCCCATGTCCACATGGGTTGTTTTCTGGGTGCTTTGACATCCTCCCATCATCCAAAGACATGCCAGTTAGGTTGATCGGTGAAGCTAAATTGGCCCTAATGTGTGTGTGTGTGTGTGTGGGTGTTCACCCTGTGACTGACAGCACCCTATGCTTGCTGGGATAGGCTCCAGCTTCTCTGTGACCCTGATCAGGACACGGCAGGTTTAGGGGATGGATGGATGTAACTTTGTATTGCTTTTGAGCATTCAATGTCCTATTTAGCCACCATTTTGTGATTATAAGAGATTGCCATGTTACTTTGGGTGCCTGGACCAGCTAGTGAGTGTTATGTGACAGGTTACAATGTGGTGGTTAATGTTGTTGGGGCATCCCATATAATATATCTTCACACAGCTTATCCAGAAAAGTCAGATATCCCTTGATGGATTGAAGAACAATCTAAAAACTTCATTAGTGATAGGTGGGAGTAATTTCAATCAAGACAGGTTTTTAACTTTTTTTGGGAGTATACATTGGACGCTTTTACGTTTTACAAAGTCAGAGAGGCAAGATTGCGTTGGTTTGGACATGTGCAGAGGAGAGATGCTGGGTATATTGGGAGAAGGATGCTAAGGATAGAGCTGCCAGGGAAGAGGAAAAGAGGAAGGCCTAAGCGAAGGTTTATGGATGTGGTGAGAGAGGACATGCAGGTGATGGGTGTAACAGAGAAAGATGCAGAGGACAAAGTTATGGAAGAAGATGATCCACTGTGGCAACCCCTAACAGGAGTAGCCGAAAGAAGAAGAAGACTATACGTTTTACACATCTCCTCGATGTTATGACTTTTTCTGCCTTTGAACTTTTTCCCTGTCCCGGACTATTCCTTTGGTCATGCCCTTTTCTTGTCGTCATCTCCCAGTACCCGTTGTCCCCACAGTAATCATCTGGCTTTTCATTCTACCCTTAACTTTTACTGGTTACACCCTTTTTTTGACTATGTGTGGTCTCTTTGATT
This sequence comes from Erpetoichthys calabaricus, assembly GCF_900747795.2. NCBI lineage: Eukaryota > Metazoa > Chordata > Cladistia > Polypteriformes > Polypteridae > Erpetoichthys > Erpetoichthys calabaricus. The sequence goes on from NC_041397.2 coordinate 190,924,716, forward strand.
TTTTATCTGGTTTGGAGACACTACAAGAGAACCCCCTAATGTTCTTGTATTTTAGCTTGTTTTACCCTTTTTTAAAAACTAGTTATTTGGAACCTGGACATTGTAGATGCCAAGTATGTTCCATTGTATTTTGACTTCCCTCTTGGTTGAGAGGTCTTTAGTTAAAAGATAGAGCTATCCTATATTATGAATGGCCTGCCTTTAGATACGTTCCTACTTGAATATCAGAGTTTGCACAAGTCTCCATTAGCCACAAACACCCACACCTCCTTAACTGAATCGTCAGAATAGTACCACAGTTTGCCAGAGTGAAAAGCAATTGGGAGATATCTGTCAGATTTCTGCAGTTTTCCAGGGCTAAAAAGGGGCCTGAAACACAACTCTGTTAACTCCATAAAGCCCAAATGGACCCTCTGCTCCATAATTAGCATGTTATTTGACAATTGGTTGTCTTGCTTAAGCTAAAATGGCTTGTACAGATATTGTCAGATATCATTCAAGCTATAAGAATTATGCCAGCCCCTCATATTTACACCCACCTTTTAAAGATATGAGTGTGTGGACAGTGGGAAATGCAGTGAACTGGCCTCCCATCCAGGGTAGGTTACCACTTTCCACCTCTCCTTGAGAGTGCATACTGAATAATAAGGTTCAGAAAACAAAACTTTTAGACTGACTGGAGATCACACAGAATGGTTACTTTAAACTTTTATCTTAAATACTAAGCTAAATTCACTAAGGAATTGCTTACTGTTATGATGTTGTTGATTAATTTGCTGCACATTATTTATTTAATTGTATTGTGAAAATGTGAGGTATGAAACAGAATATTTCTAAATGTTTAAAGAACAACTTCACTTGAAGGTCCTTCAGGTTTGTGATTTTTTAATTTCTTGCTTGTTTTTGTTTTAATTCTTGGCATTCAAATTCTAGCTTTCTATGGCATTGAGGGGCCACTGTATGGTGCTGATTGCAAAGTTTTGTGGTGTTTCACTTTCATCATTGTGTCCATTTGGAAGCAATGCAATTTCTTTTACATGAAATTTAAGTGAATCATGTGAGTTCTTCTCCGGCAGATCATTTGATAAGTAAAGTTTGTGGTTTTGTGGTGAAGGTATCATCAGCCCATTTGACAAAAGGACTAATTAACATTTATGACAAAAACAAAATTGGAGAGCTTCACTTTCAAACACATTTTTGAGTTAATGCACAAAAAATCATAATGCTATTAGCCGCTTTAGAAAAGTTGTAACCAAAGCATGAAAGGAACCAGTTTTACAACAGTGACTTTGGTTACTCAATTGAGAGATCTAATTTGGTACTCTGCTTAAAATGAATGAAAAAATGCATGAAGTTGAATCTTCTGACCTAAAGCACTGTCAACGAATCTGTAATAAGAGATTTCTTTTACACCCAAAGTATATAAAACTGAAAAACAACATTCTGGGTCTGTTGACCCTTTACACTTCTTTTTTTTCTGTTATGTGCAAGTGGCTCTCGGCAAGTCAGTAGTTTCAGAGGCCTGAACATCCGTCACAATTTTTCTAGCATCAAAACCATGTCTTGAAAATGAAGGAACTGTTCTCTCTTTAAATGTATTTGTTGCTGAATGAGAGGAGAGTGGTCAACCGAAGAGTTCATATATATTTAAAATGGTGTTAGTTAGTAGACATATTCTCTTTTAACAATGTAAAAAAATAATTACAAAAATATTTCACCATTTTGTAAGCATCCACATTTTGTGGTTGAGATGTCAGGATGAAGTGCACTATAGCTTGGGGCTTTACTCCGAGAAGACATGATGAGCCACAACTCCGATTCTATACCTTATAACTCCAAGCTGCATAGTCCAAGATTACGCTGCTGCTTTGCAGTAAGGAGACTGTGGAAGATTGTGGGTTCGCTTCCTGGTTCCTCCCTGTGTGGATAGCGCTTTGAGTACTGAGAAAAGCGCTATATAAATGTAATGAATTATTATTATTATTATTATTAGACATGTAAAAGGAGCTCTTTATGTCCTAAAACTCACCCTTTAGCAAAATAGCAAAATACTCTGTGTGTTTGCAGAATGGTCTTATTGCAGGAGATCCATAAATTTGATGGATTAATGATGGCAGTGATCTGTTACGTACAGGTTACCTAATATTTACTGTTTTTCTGGTCATGTTTATGTTAATTGAAAAAATATGCCAGCCAGCTAACATGTTTTGTGAAATTATGGAAGGAATTGTAAAGGAGTGAATGTGTTAGCACTTGCCAACTCTGTAAAGAAAATGCCTTAGCATTTACCATCTGTCTGTTCTACTGTGTACGCCAAGTACTGATAACTGTCAGCAGTAAAGGAGAACTTCAGTGGTCCAACAATCACTTAAAATATGACTCCAGTGCAGGAGGCACTTGAAGGCTGATATGTTTTTGTCAGTTGCACACTTGTAAGGCACTTGTGCTACATATTTCCACCATTACTAAAGTATAGAATGTTATATATTGTAAAGCACAAAGTTGTCTCAGAGGGACGTTTAAAAAGTTGCCGCAATTTTATATTTTCGTTGGAAACGGTGAAGGCAGGAGGAGTAGTAATTGGTTGTGTCTGAGAGTGTCATGTGACTAGTTCTGTCTGGCAAGCCAGCTGCCTTTGCAGTTTAATTATAAGAGTTGTCAACCTGTGGCGAAGAACCAAAGAGGAACAGCGTTCTGTCATATGCTTTTTGTGGGCAGAAGGTGTGCTGGGAGCACAAATTCATCTCCTCATGTGTGCTCAATATGGAGATAAAGTTTTTTCTCGTAGAGTTGTCCGTGAGTGAATTGAAATGTTCGAAAATGGCCATACTAGTGTGATGAATGCACAACACAAGGAATAAAGAAAGAACAAAACAGAAGAATTTTTTGCTGATGGCATTCTAAAGTTGGTACAATGCTGGGAAAATTGTATCGCAAAGGAAGGTGACTATGTAGAAAAGTGATGTCATTTTCTTTTTGAAATTCTTAATATGTCCCTCGTCTAGCATGTCCTTATGAAGATTATCCTGAACTAACTGAACATAGTGAATGATTGTGGATCTTCTGCCTATGTCATACATTTTTAGAAACAGGTAAACCCACTGAAGCTAAGCATGTTTGGGCCCAGCCAGAGCTTTGATGGGAGACCATCTAGGAAACTCTTGGGTTGCTGCTTGAAGAGGTGTTGGTGAGGCCATCAGCAAGTGTATACTCTATGGTCTGTATGTGGCTCCCAATGCCCCAGTGCAGTGACAGGGACAATGTCCTGTAAATATTGGAGTTGTCTTTAAGATGAGATGTAAAACTGAGGTCCTGATTCTCTGTGGTCATCTTTTAAAAAATAGGATGTTTCCTGATGCTAGGGACTAAATTGCCTACCAAAGCCTGGTCGCTCTGGCCCTGAGGTCAACCCCTGTCACTAACTGGCTAACTATCGCTCTCACCCCTTCGCCACCTAATAACTAATGTGGGATGAGATTACCGGCACAAAAAAGGCTGCTGTTGCATTATGTTGGTGGATGCTACACTTTGGTGCTGATTGAAGTGACACCCCACTGTCTATGTAAAGCACTTTAAATAGGATACAAAAGCATCATATAAATGTAATTCATGAATTAAAAAAATATTAATTAATTCTGTATTTCCCATTTCTGTTTCATTTGGAGGGAAGGAGTATTTGAAAATATCTGTTTGGTGGAATTTTATGATTTATGATTGTAACTATTCATGATTGGAAAAGAAAGGTTAAAGGTTATTTCTGCTCTGAAAAAGAAAGTAGAGTAAAGACACAATGTTTCAGCTGTACAGCCTTCATCAGGTGTGCAACTGAAAAGGAAAAAGCATATAACACCTATAGAAGAGGAAGGAGGGAACAAAGCCAAGGCAGATGAAAGGTGAAAAGGTGAGAGTAGATGTGAAAAGGTTGCCATTAGATAAGTTGAAAAGAAAGATTAAAAAATTAGTTGGTCATTAAGATTGGGGAAATATTTGATCTCAGGCTGAGAATAAGCATAGCCTCCCCTGTTTTTCTTTGAAAAGTGTCTTTGAAGACCTGTGAAAGAACACAAAAATGAAGCTCAGTGTGGCTATGATCAAGGGATATGATGTGTTCAACAACAGGCTTTGTAACGTCTTATGATTTTAACATGTTTCCTAAAATGGTCTGCTAGCCGTCTTCCTGTTTCATTTATGTAGATGGCTGGTTACTTCCTACAAGAAGCTCAGTAAATAAGATTTTTAGATTGGCAAGAGGCCCACTGTTTCATTTTGAATTTACCAGAGGGACTAAATGTAAGGGTATTGTGGGTGATATATTGGTAAGTGACACAGTGGCTCCTGTTACAGGTTAAAGTGTCTGGTGGGGAATACAGCTCTCCCCTGAGAAGTGAGTTGCAGACAAAAAACTTTGAAAAGGTTAGATGGTTGACAGAAGGAGAGTAAGGAAGAGTTAGGGAAAAAAGGCTCCTGTGGAAGGATCAGTCTGCAAAACTGGGAAATTTGGTTTGAAGACATGTGTGTTGTGCTACAGCCAAGTTTCCCCTCCCTGGCTGGGGTTCAAAATCATGTTTTAGATCTCTTTTGTTCTTTTTTGATTCTTTTATCGACGTTAATTCTACTTTTGTTGAGTTTTTGCAATATTCTTTGTTTTTGATTTGTCTATTTATGTAAACTGGCTGGGTTATGTTCCCTGTGTTTTGTGGTTGGTTCCCCCAGAGGTGGGGCCATCAACCAATCACTGACCGGAACAGCCCTCCACCTATAAATCCAGAGGGTCACTGAGTTTCTGGTGGTTCAGTTTGAATGCATTCTGGGAGTTTGGTGAATTCTAGTGTTTTTTTTTTTGTGCTTGTGCTATTTGTGAATGATTTAATTTTTTTGACCTTCTGCTCAGTTTTTTGACTTCGCCTTGGGATTGTAATTTGAGACTTTGTTTGCTGGGATTGCCTTGTGTTTGAGGTAATTCCATTTTGCCTTTGTGCTTTTTATTTTTATGAAGTGTCTGTTTGCTCGTTTATCTAGCTGGGGTTTGGCAGTATATCCCCCTCTAGTGGGCATTATTGGAAGTGCTTTTACAATGCTTTGGGACTTACGTGTCTTGAGACCCCTAGTGATAACACTGTGAGAAACAGGGAGTGATAAGGTGCAAGGAGGACCAGTGGGATGTAGATTTCATTACTGGGGTTGCTCTTAGAGTGGATATTACAAGGTCTACTCCTGGATTGGTTGGACCCTGTCCACAATATGAGAAGAGTATCCTCTATTGATGAAGAAAGTCGTCATTCTAAGTGCTTCATTACAGAAGTCAGCCTCATCACTGCAGAGGCGATGGAGTCTAGGGAACTGTGAAAGTTACAGAGAGTTTTTAGTATGCCAGGGATGGAAGGCGTTGTGAAAAGGGTACCTGTGTGAGTTTCTTGGTATTGACAGTGATTTTAAGCCCTGAGAAAGCTGATACTGATAATCTAAACATGATTGAGTTGTGGTAGAAACATCAACTGCAAACCTTACTTAAGGATGGAGACTAGTAAAACAATTAATGAATTCCGTAGCTGGCTTCTGGAAGAAGAGGTGGTACCAACATAATCATCAATATATATTTTGTACAGGTCTGGTACAAAGCCTACATAGAACATTAGAACACTCTAGATGAGAACAGGCCATTCAGCCCAACAAAGCTCACCAGTTCTATCCACTTATTTCTTTCAAAAAAACATCAAGTCGAGTTTTGAAAGCCTCTAAAAGAAAAGCCTAGCTGATGAAGATGTTGGCATTCTGAAATGCAGCTGTCTGGTAAAAAAAGTTATCAAAAAGGAAGGCATTGAAGGTAAGAGCCCATTCTGCCAGTCTGATAAGGGTGTTCATGGGAGGATCCTGGACTGGACATCTACTGAATGCCTGTCTGAGGGCGATGAGGCTTTCATTGTGAGGAAGGAATGTGTACCGAGAGGTAATGTCCACCGTTAAAATAAAGAAGTTATGCATACTGTAATGAAATTTAGAAGGCAATAAAAAAAGAAGAAAAAACTAATGACTGAAACTCAACTACCAACTTCATACACATTAAGTAGAAGAAGGCGTTCAAAGGGAGGTTTGACTTCTTATAATGGGCCCCATTTAAACTAAACATGTCTCCTTTGTGTTGACTGGAGCACACACTTCTCATGTTTCACTGATGCCAAATAAATGAGTGTAAAGAGCCTGCAATTTGATGCCCTTTCCATTTCAATTTACTTTTGCTATATTTACTATACATGAGAAAGACTTCTGTATTGTTTCAAATGAAATGTTTTTGTGATTCTGAGCAGAATTCTGAAGCTTTTCAAATGCCCACAGCCATTGACAGGGGAAGGTACAGCGAATGTATGGAACTACTGTATGTGAAATCTATGGATATGTGGGAAAAAGGACGCTACAAATAGATAAACACTGGCTAAGGGATACATTCATTAAAAATTGTTTATCTTTACCTTCAGTTTATTCATAATGGTTTAAAAGTATGTTTTCCAATAAAATAAAACAGTGTGATCCAGTGCATTAAAAGGTAACTTTAATAAATTAAATGAAAAAACATCCTTCTTATGCTGATGTGAAATTATGTGGTAAGTCAAAAGAAAACCCTCCAAAAATAAATGTACAGAGGAGTGACTTCTGGCTTCTTTTTCCAAATCGGGATATTCTTTCAGATATATTTTTTTTGTGGAATGATGAAATATACTGAGGGAGTGAGAATACCTAAATCTTGTTTTACATTCTCCCATAAATGAATGGTGTCAGCTCTCAATAAAAGTAGTCTTGCCACTTATGTTCAAAAAACTATGTATAAAAATAACTGATAATAATAATAATTATTATCATTCTTTAATTTAATATTATTTATTGTATCAGTATGCTGCTGCTGAAGAATGTGAATTTCCCATTGGGATTAATAAAGTATCTATCTATCTATCTATCTATCTATCTATCTATCTATCTATCTATCTATCTATCTATCTATCTATCTATCTATCTATCTATCTATCTATCTATCTATCTATCTATCTATCTATCTATCTGCATCTCTGACAAACTATAAACACAACATGTTAGGAATATATGAATAGGTTTGTCTTTTTTCATTTATTTATTTATTTTTTGCCCACCTTGGTGATGTCATCATCAGCACCATATTTTTGTCTGAGCACCAAGATTTCTGTTTTCTACAGACCTGTGTTTGCATTTCTGGTTACTATGATGCTATATGGCTCCTAGGCCTGTGATGCACAAGTCACATCACCTGCAACATCCATCCATCCATTTTCCAACCAGCTGAATCCAAACACAGGGTCACAGGGGTCTGCTGGAGCCAATCCCAACCAACATAGGGCACAAAGCAGGAACCAATCCCGAGCAGGGTGCCAACCCACCGCAGGACACACACAAACACACCCACACACTCAGCAGCTATGTTATACAAGATAGCCACGTGGTTGAAGTAGCATCTGTACTTTGCTGGAAAAAACTTTATAGACTTTAGTTCTATACAATCAATTTTTATCTGAACTCTAGTTATGAGTTTGGTTTTGTTTAGCAACTTTGGCAGTTGCATTCTCTCATGTATTAGCCCATTGATTTTTATCAACCCTGACAGCGATCATCCTGAAATGTCCCATAATCTCTGCCACTCAGTGATTGAAATTGGTCTATCGGAATGCACAATAAAATGACTTTCAGGGAGCCAAAAGATCTGCAATTTTGTGATGGTGGCAAATTACCTCTGTATGTTAGAAGAGCTTCATCCAAGAATTCAGCAGCAGTTCGAAAATGTTTTGAAATGTCCACATCAGGGAAGTCATCCACCTCAATTCCAAGGTATTGAATCTCCATGCCAGTGTAGAAGTCCTGGCTTGTGTAAATGCCCGTGCCATGAGCAGCATTGAGGATGTGTGTGATACCCATTCTTTTCAGCCTGGCTTTATTCACAGCAACACTCCTGTAGCAAAGCAAATACAATTTATTATATTTTTTTACTACATAGTTATGTTAAGCAATGTTTAATAAATAATCTCTCCAAAGAATTAAATATACAGTAATCTGAAAAAGGGATAGGGCAAAATCTATTTTTCAGGAAACTGATTATTCATAATTGTGTGTTTACACTTTCATCAATATACTGTATTTACCTATGGTATGACAGAAATGAATGTGTTACCTTTACTCATGAAAGTTGTTTATTTTCTGAAGTAATGAAGTGAGGAAACAGTAAGTTGAGTGTCATGGAACAGGAAGACATACTGTGACCACTGCACGTATTCTGCTTATAATTAGAGTGAAACATTTAAATAGGGAAATGGATGCTAAAAAAGAATGATTATTAACAGTAAGAATCTGTAAAGGCATTAAAGGGGATCAAAGAGGAAACCTACTGTTTATACAGAGGTTTAAGTGTTCAATTCATTATTACAATTAGAAAATGTATGCTAGTAGAATTGAAGGTGAGGTTACTGTCACGGTCTACAAGGTATATTTGCCATTTTTTCCCATTTGCTTTAGTAGTTTGTTTCATCTCTTTTGCTGACATTTTGGTACCCTGTTTCACACGTTGATGACTTCATCACGTTTACCACCCATCGTACTTTTCTATGGCATTGGTGTCATTCCTGTATGTGGGATGTCGTGGGTAATATTTTGTAAAAAAAGTAATTGACTGGGGATTCCACTATGAATTGACAAAAATCTAAAAGAAAAAGGAGAGCTTGAAGCAATTTATTTTTCTTTTTTTCCTTTTTTGGAGAGGGTTAGAAGGTCTTATATATAAGTCTGTTATTAGTTTCCAGAACTGATTAAGGCTGACATAGCTTAATGTTAGCATTAGTCTGATTTTCAGTTAACAGTTTCTAAATTTAAAGGAATATTTCAACCAAACATGTTATATTTTTTTACAAACAATTCATAATTCACATATCAAGTTATCCAGTTGTATGCTCACAATGTCCCAAACACATGTATTTTTACTAGACTATCGTTATACAAGGGACGTTCAAAATGTTCCCGCTCTTTTTTTAACTCTATTTATTAAGCATTTCAAAAACAAATGACATCAATTTTCTACATAGTCATCTTTCTCTGCAATGCAATTTTCCCAGCGTCATACCAACTTTTTAATGCCCAATTACTACTCCTCCCGTCTTCACCGTTTCCAACGAAAATATAAAAGTGCACAAACTTTTTGAACGTCCCTCGTATAAAGCGCTTAGAAACCACTCTTGTGAACTAAAATGGAATGCACTCAAATGCAAACTAGTATTTCAGTTGAAGATCTGCCTTTCCTCTCATTTGTTGGTCGGGAGTCCAGCCCAGTAACATCGTAGCTAACTTTGCACTTTAGATGATAATGTGGTAACAGTACAAAGTTCATAGAACTGAAGATTAAAAATAAAAGAAATGACAATTTTATCAGGAAAAGAATATGCCTCGTTTTTTTTGCATATCTAAGACGATTCAGCTTCTGCAGTTTCACAGAACGCTGCTAAACAGTTCCGAGGTACTCCAGTGAATATAACTGGATGTGGGTCTTCAATTCGAATGCTTGTTTGCGTTTGAGTGCATTCTGTTTTCATTTATGAGAGCATTTTCTGTAAGCATCTTTTTAATAATATTTTTTTTAAAAATACATGTGTTTCTGATGTTGTAAGCGTACGATTTGATGATTCAACATGTGTATTATCTGACATGAATAACATGTGATTTCTTTCATGGATGCTTTTGATACTGTTTGCTGTTGTCCAGCATTGATAACCATAAAAGCCAATTTTATCAGAAACTTTGTCAACTCTATTCTGCATTAAAACAAATTAAAAAATTGACAATTTTTTGTCAATCATCACTACAAACTGCATGGGGTAAGTAACATTTAAAAAAATATATTTCTGGGTGGAGCATTCCTTTAAGCTTGATTGTGCAACTTCATTGATGTTTTACAGTCAGACTTTGGTTTTAATATCGTCTATAACTATGCTTGATGGACCTGTTATCTACATTCTGCCGATATCATAACATTGTAATTAACAATTTAGCCACCAAAACAGCAACAATAACACTTTTTCATCTCGTTTTGACAATAACCATTCAGCATTGATTTGTTTTTGGCATTTCATGTTTCGCTGATACAGTACATGATACAAGTGAGTAATCAGAAATCACTCAATTTAATTTTCTTTTGGTGTTCCAAAATATATAAGAGTGGATCTTTACAAAACCCCTGCAGAAAGTAATGATCTGATTCTAAATATTTTAGTCTTCTACTATCTACGAAAAGTGATTTGGGGAGGAGGCAGACAAGGTATTTTAAGCCATCACATTCAGTTGGCTGACTTAAATCATAGTTAGAAAAAGGTTCCAGTTATAATCTTTTTCTTGTGACACCTTCCTCATATGTGCCTTCTTCTGAACCTTGGCCAGGTTTGGGTCAGGGTGAGTTAATTCAACTTTGTCACTCTCACCTGGCAAGTGAGAACTCACAAAAGCAATGAATTTTGGGATGATGTGTTTACTATAGAAGCAAGCGTACCTCAGAAATCAATGACTTTAATTATACTGACCAAAAGCATTTTCTCTTTTAACTCATGTTACCTAGTTGACTCTTCCATTAGCTTAATGTTTCAAAAGTGATAAAATGCTTGCAATTAATCTTCACTGGCTCAGGAGCTTTGATCTTTCTGACTGTCATATCCAGCATTTTTTTGTCAACTAGACATGTAAAATGTACAGCAGGGCCATCAGTTTTTAAACCATATACATTGCAAGAGGTAAAACAGAAAGTGATGTTCAGTAGAACTAACAGAATTCCTTCTTCTTTTAGGGGAGAATAGAAAAACAGTGCAGAAATGTGTGGACGAGTGCCCTGGAGCCCTAATGCCTGACGGGAGGGACAGATAGCCAGATGGCTTAAATACAGCTGTTTCACTTCAAATTAGTTATTTGAATGAGTTTTACCTTCAGGCTTTTAACTTTACACATGTGTCACAAATGTAAAAAGAAATCACCATTTGACTCCTACGGGGCAAATGAAGGAGCTTTCACCTACTTTGCATTTTATACAGATGGGAGATAACAAACCAAAAGAAAAGGACCATCAGGCCCAGGAGTGGACATGAGCCACTGTTCCTGTCAAGGCCAGATTAAGACTCCCACAGGCTCCTGGCTGACTTAATGTATAGCGCTCCTTAGCGGAGAGTTGCTCATACTTTAAATAGGGCATAACGCAGACAACCCTGACATTTAATGCATATGGAGATTCTTCACTAGCGGAATACTCGAGCGGTCAAGAAGGGCGGGATGAACGCCCAATCTTTCCATCAAAGGTCTCTTGATGATTTTGCTACACAGGGGGAGGATTGTGAGTGGTGTAAAGGCCCATTGCCATTATGGGGCCCTGTGCACACATTCAGAACATTCGGAAGTGTTTAGCAAGTGAGTAATCTGGTCAACTCTAAAAGCCAAAGAGACTGGGCATAGTTTGTGAGTTTTGTGATTTGGAAAATGGGCTGAAGATAATGTGCTTTTTAGCATCTCGTATTAAGACCTATACCCACAAGGTGCCATGGACTCATAAATCTTGTCTGTTTGTGGTTTTCAAAACTCTGTGATAGATAAATTGTGTGACTTATTCTCTTATTCTTAAGAAGACATGTTAAATTAGTAGGTATTTTTTTTAAATATTGCTTGCAGCTGGGAAACATTCAGATGGCCTATAATATAAAGGACTGAACTGTAATCCACAAAGTTGCGGGTATGGTGTTCCTTTCTCTAGCTTGCAATGTTGAATCTCTAAAGCTGTCTGTGCTTCAGTTATATAAATATGGAAACAATTGCAGCATACAGTTATTTAAATTAAGTTTTTCTGGTGCTTTTCTGGTACTTTTATGTGAAATGTTCAAAGACAATACTCACTTCTCTCCAATGAAAATGTTGGGCCACACCTCATCAACTGGATTCATGGGGGCTTCTAGTCTGTCCTGTGTTAGCAGCCTTTGAATGTCCAGTACGCATGGGGTGTTGAAGCGACTGGTGTCGTCAACCATCTCCTTCACTCGATTGTATAGGTCCTCGACCAGCAACTGCTCTGCTGACTCCATCATCTCTTCTGGCATGGGTGCCACTTTGATCTCTTTGGGCTTTAGCTCTACAGAGAAATACAAAGAGTGAATGAAGACACTAGGTACCGGCCTTCAGTTTGAAAATTCTCCATAATGTTAATAATAATAAACTGAAAACAGCAAACGGGGTACAATATGCTTTATCTGTTATTTTCATCCTAGGAATTCTACTTTGTTTATTGTTTATTTGAATAGATACATTTCTAATAGACAGTATTATGTAAATTAGCAAAACTATAAAAGTCACTCATTCTATTGTTGTTAATTATTAATGTTTCTCCTGTAGATATCTGCCCAGGCTATGTGTTAAAACAGAATAAAACAGGACCAAAATTCTTGAAACAATATTTTAATACCATAATGAATTAATTTGTGAAAGTTTATAAAACCTGCCCAGTCTAGAGAGTTATCGTACATATTAATTTCCAATACTGGAAGTAAATAATAGCAATACTGCAAAGCAAGACTTTTTGAGTTTTCTAACACTGTAAATTAATACATAACAGTCTAGAAGGTGCAAAGTTCTAATTATTATTTTTCTTTATTTTGGTATTATTAATGTGTTCATTTTTTAAGGGATTATGTCTGAATGATAATGATGTGTGAACTCATGGTCATAAAATATGGAAAGTACAGTCACTAATCAAATGAAAGACAAAAACAAATGTCGACTTTTAAAAAAAAAAAAAAATCAGCTCAGTGAACTTAATTAAATTAGCTCTTCAATTTGTATGATTTTATTAGCCACACATTTTAGTCATTTTCTGAACTTGCTTAATGTAATTTATTGTTCATGGAGAACTAGAGCCCATCCTGGCAGCGCAACCTTCTACACTCATGCATCCTGCACCAATTTTATTTATACAACAAATGTATTAGAGGTATCACAGTTAAAGATGAAAGCAAATCTACCATGCATGGCTTTGAAATATGAAAGGAAAACAAACTTTCTGGACAAAAAATCCACAGGACCAGAAGACAATGTGCAGACTCCACACAGAATTTGAACCCAGTTACCTGGATCTGTAAGTCAGGAAGATGAACCGCCATTGCATTAAATGTAAAAATAACTTGAAACCCCAAAGTAAGCTTGACATATTTATTGCATGCTTGAAGCATATGAGAAATTTGAAAAAATTAAGAGATTATTTTTTTCCAGTCCATGCAACTGGAAATTATAGCTTATTGACAAGTGTGTAATATTTTAAAGGAATTAAATAAATCTGAAGGCATTTGTTATTTGGGAAGGAGAAAACAAATGTTATGCAAAAGTCATTTTAATGTTCAGGTTTCATTTTTGGAAATAATACTGAAAGCAATTTTCTGGAAGTGCAGTTAGCCAATCAGCTCTCAGATATCCGAACAAATAGTGATGCCTCCATTAAAATTCAGAGCTTTTATTTATTATTACTTATATCAGTGTTTCCCAACCTTTTTTCTTTGGTGGCACTCTTTTTGTAGCCAAAAACCTCCCGAGGCAAACCATCATGTTACCAACCACAAACATATTTTATCTGATACATGTGCTAAACTCTCTAAAGAGATGGGACTACCAGAGAAGCCAGTAAAAGAGCAGCTCCGAGATCAGCGTTCACAGACACGACACTTAGTGAGCACTTTGGTGGCATCTCCAAGCTACTTCGCCTTTTTGCCCACATCTCTGGCTCAGAGGCAACTTCTGTGCCCACTGTACACCAGTGCTGTGAGGCTTGCTGGTGACCACACACCCAGGACAGATGGACTCCAGCAGCCTGGAAGTGTGTCTGAAGTGCTGTGACTGCAACACAGCAATTACGCTATGACATCCCACCTTCTCCAGGTAGACTTGTTCTCCTCAGACAGGTCTTGACCTCCTGTGGAGTTCTCAGGTTCAGACCCAAGTGCGCTACTCTATTATTTCCGGCACAGTACCCCTGGGTAGCTCTCCATGTACTACAATGCTGTGGCACACTGGTTGAAAAACACTGACTTAAAGGAATCAATGCCTGATATTCCAGAAGCATTGCCACTACATCACTATGCTTTTATTAATATATCGTTACACTAGAATGCATTATACTAGAGCACTAGAACACGGACTAGTACAGAAAACCCAAAAACAAAATACCCGACAGAGGCATAGATGAATGATTTATATGAAATACTATTAAACAACTACAGAGAAAAAGACATGAGCATATCTCTCTATTATAATAAAAAGAAATCCTGGGACAAGATGTGACTTTTTCAGAGAGATACTTTCACGTTCCGCGAGATGAGACTTTGTACCAAGAGATTTAACCACGCCTGAAGACAGAGTAGACGACAAAGTAGAACGTCATTGTCATACATGGCTGGGGGTCAGACCCGGCCGGGACGCCTGGAAGGACTAGGTGGCGGTATATTTGTCCTCCGGGCCACGAGGGGGCAACCGCCCTGGAGTAGAAGAGGTCCACGGAAGGAGAGCAGGGAGACTCAAGACCATTGGGGCCTCTGGTCACCGCCAGGGGGCGCCCCGAGCCTCATGGAGCCCGGGACTTATTTACTTCCACCACACAAATGGAGGACAATCCATCCAGGGTCACCCGGAGTGCTTCCGGGTGTTCTCCTGACGCTTCCGCCACACCAGGACGTGATGTCATGGAGAGCAGCTGGAACTCATCCGGGTGAGGATAAGAGGGGCCACCACCCTCCTGTTGGAGTCGGGAGCAGGAGCAGGACGAAGCTCCTGGAGAGAGAGTGCAGGTGGCCCAGGGACTAGGAGAGAGAAGGCCCAGGAGAAAGGTGACTGGGGCTGAAGGCACATTGTTGTTGTGTGGGACTGAGTTGTGTTGTGTGGAGAAGAAAATAAAGCATATCTTTGATAAAGATGCAGTGTCGGTCTGATGGTGTCCGGGCAAATATCTCAGTCATAAAGAGTTTCAAAAACGTTGGCGCGATTCACATGCAGAGCAGCTTAGAGATAATGAAAGTACTAAAATGATAGTAAAGATCGCATTAGCACAAACAAACGGAAATTATTACTCGGTGAAATAATGGAACAGCATAAAGAGATCGAATATATTGTTCTGATTTAAACTTTATGTCGGAGACTTGTAGATTGTCTAATTCGTGTTGCGATTAGGGAAAAGTTAATGTTTCTTCCCAATGAAGAGGCGTATCCGCGAGAATTAAAAGATTTGTTGTTTGGTGAAAGTGAAATCCACATACGCGAGTGGTAGAGATGTGAAGTGGCTGGCGTGTATCGCATGCCGGGGGAGTTGGTGAGCAAAGCCCTCTAGTAAAATAAATGGCCATATTGTGTGACTACTGATGCAAGCAATAACTGAGTTTCGTTTCACATACGGTTTTGAGAAAACAATGCTAAAATTTCATTTTGCTTGCAATTTTACAATTTCAACACTCACTGAAATGATTTTTTGTGGGGGTTTAAAGAGTGGAAAGCAAAGAACATTACATCGTAAGCGTTTGGCAACACCTCACACCCCTATTAGACCCATACATTTCTCAGAAAAAGGTTGCTGGTTAAAATACCGGGACGTGCATTTTGGAAATATGACAGAGATAATAAAACGTTTTGGTGTCACTGTCATCCACCTTCATGGCTTTTGAGAGTAGTAGTAAGGGGGTGTGAGATATGCACCATGGTGATAGGAAATAAAAAATTGCATGTGTTGTCCCCATAACATAAAAATAACATAAAAATAAGAGGGGAAAATCCTGAGCTTCGCCAGTGCTGCCTAACTAATCCAGTGCAAGCAGATGAAAACGTTTCGCCCAAGCAAATATGATGAACATATAGGAAAAAATGGCTTTTTTAGATGTGAAACAAAACCCCTTTTTTGGGCTAACAATAGCAGAAATTTCAATGGCTGCTAAAACCATATTTTCACAAAATTTTTTGCAAAGCAAGCCTCCCACTGCACATGTGCATGGGAGATAGCTTAAAGGGCTCTTGTAAATGTAATTACCCGCTGAGCCAGGAGTTGGCACTGTTTTCTGATCCTTTATCTCCTTCTCCCTCTGCAGACCATCACTGATGTCATCTCTGGTGTCCGTCCTTTTGGACCCACTCCTTCCTACCATCTTCCTACATAAACCAGCAAACCAGTGACCTGCTTCAGTTCTATTTGGACTCAGGTCTGTAACAACTAATTCCGTGTTAATCTACATAAAAATTGTCAAAATTATACGGGTTTACCAAGGTGGTACCTGTGGAAGATCAGCCTCGACACAGACAGACACGCAGATTCAGTAGTCCCAAAAACACACACGTTGATTATTTTTCTCAGTTCTTAGCACAACACAATGCACAAACCCGCAATGCTCAGTCATTTCTCTTCTTCTCTCTTTCTTTACTGCCGCCTCCACTCCTCTGTCGCATGCTCTGTCTTCTGCCTCCGGCTCCCCGAATGGAGTGAGGCGGCCCCTTTTGTAGTTCACCCAGATGTGCTCCAGGTGCTTGCTGACGCTCTTCCTGCAGCACTTCCTGGTGTGGCGGAAGTGCTGCATGGGCACCCGGAAATACCCTGGGTGTACCTAGTTCCTGTTCCTGCAGCACTTCCTGGTGTGGTGGAAGTGCTGGAGTCCATGGCTTCTAAGCTCCGATCCCGTGGCCCCAATACAAACCAGGGGGGCTGCCCTCTCATGTCCCTGGGGAGGTATTGTCCCTCTTCTAGTCCTACCATCCTCTAGGCATCCTGGCATACCCTAATACTTTACCTGTGTTCTTTGTGTCATTTTACAGCTGCAAATTCGATTTTGCGCGAATTGTTGGCTCATCCTTAATTGGAGCTATGAAAAGTGAATATTGATCTTGAATCCGAGTCGAGTCAGAGGTTGACAGTCTCAAACTTCCATAAAATCTATACGCAAGATGAAACTAAATTATTGTTAACAGTTCTTGTCCACAAAATTCAAATCATCCATCTACATCATCCACTACTGAGTTGTGAGGAGGCAAAGCCAACCCCAATGGCACTAAACGAAACAAAGGAACCAACTCTGGTTGCAAGTTCATCACAATACACTGACGGCCATAGGGTTTTCAGGTAACCTAACCTGTATGCTTTTGAGACTGGGGAGGGAAAACCAGAGTACTCATGTGAAGATGGAGAGAATGTGCCAACTTCACACAGCCCTACTTGGGAATCAGATTCAGATTCCTGGAGCCGGGAGGTAGCAGAGTTAGCCATCACACTAGAATGCCACTCAAAGCACATTATGTTCTGTAAAATATTGATTATACTATCTAAGGATGATACCGAAAAAAACTATACAGCATTAAGGGCTGAAACATATAGTTGGATTGCCCTGAAGGGAAGATTTTCAGCTGGGCATGTATAATTTTATTTCAAAAATGAAAACGTCAGGTGCACCTAACAAAACATGAAGAGAATTTAAAAAGTTGATAAGCTTTTTTTTTATTATTGTCTGTTGAACGCTTCATGTTATTTTATTTTCTATATTACAAGGAAGGGGGAGCATTGATTAGTGCTGCTATCTCGTGTCTTTAGGGTCTTCAGTGTCAGTCATAGTCGATGTACTACTACATTGTCAGTGCCATCATAATGAAGACACGGTATTACTACATTTAAAAAGAGAGAGAGCATTTTTTTGTTTGATTAATGGCAGGGTTACTGTACGTGTGGAGTTTGCATGTTTTTTCCATGTCTGATTGGACGTTTGGCACATTTTCTGATCCCAAACAATATGTGTGTTAAGTTATTTACATTGTGCCAGTATAAAAGAATGTAATTTCTGGTGGACTATTGTCTTATTTAGGGTTAAATCCTGCTTTATGACCTATGCTGCTAGGATAAGCTCCAGTTAATGGGGAAATTTGTGGCCAGAAAGAAAGTTTTGTAAGGAACCCAATCTGATAGGTAGAGCCAGCAGAGCAGAACAAAGTAGTATCCCTAGGGACCTGGTGGTACTCTTGTTATTTAAAATGAATAGGAAACAGCAAGCCGCATTAAGATTTAATATCTTGGTGTCATTCAAACGTTTTCTGTCACTTCAATGACAAGAAAAGTCTTTCATTGGGCAAAAGTAAGCAAACCACAAGTCATAGCATAACCGTAATGTACAAGATAACATATGACGTGACAACAAAAGGAGAAAAGACAGCTGGCGGAGTTCATCCCCAGGCTGACCGTCAACCCACACGGTGCAGTTTGTAGAAATGAATAATGAAAGACACACAGCCCCACCTCTCCTGAAAAACAAACTGGTCAGGGCATGTACTCCATATTGTTCTAGCCAAACACTGCTGTCGCTGGAAGTGCTTGAGAACAATGGAAGAGGGACTCCCTAAGGCCTCGTAAGAGAATGACACAATACTAATTGAGCTAGAGTTTCATTACACAGACAAAAACGGAGTATACTTTGAAACTCTACTGTCAATTACTTTTGAGATTAACCTTTTTATTTGTACTCCTTGTGGTTAAATGCATCTGTAGTTGCTGTATAATGAAAACAAACACAGCTGCTTCCATGAATACTCCTGATTTACTGTAAATATCACTCAAAACGCTGTTACATAGCTTTATGTGATACTGAAACAATTTCATATAAGTCACAGCATTTTTTCCATTTATGTGGGAGTGCCTTCCAGTGCAAATGTTAGGGCCTTAACTTATACCAGAGAAGAAATCACACACTTGAAGCATTCGTATTAACAGCTGCTTAGGGAAACTGGGACGTTGGCGTCATTTTATGACTAACGCAGGTGCCTTTGGATAATCAAGCTGAGCAGTTACCCAGACTAGAAAATAAAAAAGTAGGCAGCAGTCTTTAAGGTAGAGCAGAGATAGATACGCACAAAACCAGACTGCAGTTCTGCAAAAATAGAACTCACACTTGCAGTTGAGAAATCACGTGAAGACATTGAAAAAAATAAAATTATACGCACGTAAACAGAGCACGCAAGCGTTTGGTCAGGTCAAAGCATTTAGTGGTGATGACATAATTCCTTTCATCACCGTGTTGAGAAATGTTAATGGGTATGGCATTAATATCTCACTTAATTCATAATATGCAATGGGATAATTCAGATCTTGAACACAAATATGAGGTAGCAGTCTGACCCTTTCACAACTCTAGCATCCAAATCCTTCTCTACTTCTAAAAGACTTTGCGCAATGGGCCTTATGGATGTATTGCATTACTGGACTGACATAGCAGGCAGTAAACTTATGGAAGCAAAGAGATACTTGAAGAGATTACTAGAAAATTCTGTCATCGTAGGCATTTTTCACCTTGAGGAGGCGCTGTGAACATTTCTCAAAGCACCTTATCCATTGTTTTAAACCTTTGTAGGAGAGCCATAAACCAATATGATCTTACTAAGGCCCATGCCCCAAAATATTTCACCCAAAATTCAAAATTTTAGTTTTTTTTACCATGATAAATGTCAAAGGGTGTCAGCAATCAATAAATTTGACATTGTTTGAATTCACTGATTCAGTCATTCGTTCTTCTAAACATAGATATTTTACTACAGGCCAGAACTGGGTAGGTATAAACCCCAGACAAGCGTTCCAGACCACTGCAGGTCTCTAATTTTGTTTTCATTTTGAACATTTACACCTTTGGAATGTCTTTTTCTCACACTGTAAGGCAATATCGACAGCTCTAGAAATTCTGTGGAGACGATCTTCTCTTAAGGGCTTATTCTACTATGACAAGCTGAGAGGCTTAAACCTCTTTCACCTTGAACAGTGAGAACTACATGGGAGGAATAACTGAGTTCAAAATTGACAAATGCGTAGATAAACTTAATCCTGTTACATTTCTGCTCATAGATAGTAAAGCATAAACAACAGTAGAAATTAAGGAGAAGTGCATTCAAGATGGAAACCAGGTAGCACTTACAGTTTTTGAGATTGAGAACAAACTACTATGTCATGTATTTGAACCTTGATATCTGGATAAGCTATTAGGAAAAGGCTAACTAAAGGAGCTTGATTTCCTCTAACTGGTTTCTTCTCCTGGTGAAACACCTTATGTTAATGTGACTATGTAGGCTCTCCTCAAACAGCTTCCGGGTGTGAGTAGAACGTATCTGACCGGTCACCTTGCTGTTAGGACAGCACTGCTCCTGTCTCTCCATATCTGTTCACTAATGGAGGAATTGTTTCTGCCAGCAACTTCAGCAGCAGTTCACATGGCCCCCCAGTCTGGTGTGGTTGGGTGACTAGATTATGGACAGTCATCTTTCCCACTTCTATTTTGTAGTACGGTGTTGTACCGTGTTAGCCATTACGGATACATCGAAAAGTCAAGCAAAATGACACCTTTTATTGGCTAACTAAAAAGATTACAATATGCAAGCTTTCGAGGCAACTCATCTTGCCTGAAGAAGAATTAATTAATCATTAAAGTCCATCAAAAAAAAAAACAAACAAATAAAGCATTATTATTTATTTCAATTCAAGAATTACGAAATCATACAGAAGAAGCTGTTATGCATAGAAATATCCACACAAGCAAACAAGGAGGACTGCATTTACAAGCTGGTCTCATTTCTACAAATATGAATACTCTGACTGTTAAATTGTCTCAAAGAAAAGGTAAGGATGATTTTAAATTTCTCCTCAGTTTGTGTCCCAATGAATAATCTAACACAAGTGCCAAAGGCTTGCTCTTTGAATTAGGATACGATTACATATGTCTGACAGGAGAAAGAAAATCAGTAAAAAAAAAACAACAGTAGCTCTACAGCGCAGTGCCTATTAAAAGTATTCACCCCCTTTGACATTTTCACATTTTATTATTATACAACATTGATACACAATGGATTTAATTTGGCTTTTTTGACACGAGTCAATAGACAAAAGACTCTTTAATGTCAAAGTGACAAGAAAACTTTGCAACGTTATCTAAATTAATTACAAATATAAACTACAAAATATTTGGTTGCATAAGTATTTAATTAATGGACCTTTGGAAGCTATGACAGCCTTGAGTCTGTGTGGACAGGTCTCTGTTACTTTGCTCATCTCGATATTTCTTCATTCTTTTTTGCAAAACTGCTTAAGCTCTGTCAGAATGCACGGCGATCATAAGTGAAAAGTGATCTTTACATCATGTCAAACATTCTCACTTGGATCGAGACTCTGCCTCTCCAGGACATTCAAATTGCTGTTTTTAATCCATTACTGTGTAGCTTTGGCTTTATCCTTGGGGTTGCTGTCTTACTGGAAAGCAAATCTCCTAACATGTAGGTTTCTTGTAGATGATATCAGGTTTTCCTCCAGGATTTCCTCATATTTTGTTGTGTTTATTTTACCCTCTACCTTCACAATCCTTCCAGGGCCTGCTGTGGAGAAGCAACCCCACAACATTATGCTGCCCCCACGCATGATTATGTGTTTTTAATAATGTACAGTGTTTAGCCTGCGCCAAACATGCTGATGGCCAAAGAGTTTAATTTTATTATCATCAGACCATAGACCTTTCTTTCATTTGACTTCAGAGTCTCCCATGTGCCTTCTAGCCAAGATGTCATGTGTGTCTTTTCTCTTTGCCACTCTCCCATAAAGCTGGGACTTTTGAAGCACCCAGGCAATAGTTATTGTCTGTGCAGTCCCTCCAATCTCCTCCACTGTAACTTGTAAATCCTTCAGAGTTATTATAGGTCTCGGCATGGCCTCTCTCACAAGTCTTCTTGCATGCTCACTCAGTTTTTTGTAGATGGCCTTCTCATGCAGATATACCGATGTGCCATACTCCTTGCACTTCTTAATGGCTGATTTACATTAACATTGCTCCAAGAGATATTCCGTGACTTTCAGTGATAGTCCCTTGTCTCTATTCCCTGACTTTGGCTTTTCAACTGCCTTTTCACGGAGTTGCTCGGAGTGTTCTTTTTGTCTTCATTGTGTAGGTTAGGACACCATATTGACACACCACAAGATGGACCTTCCAGATACAGAGGTGTTTATACTCCAATCAACTGAAATCCATTGACTACAGACAGATGATCTCCATTTAACTAAATATGTGACTTCTAAAACCAAATGGCTGTACCAGTAATGATTTAGGTGTTCCATATTAAATGGGCTGAATATTTATGTGATTAGCCATCTTGTGTTTTATATTTGACATTGCTTTGGACTACTTCACAGAGATGTGTTTTGACTTTGACGTAAAAGAGACTTGATAGATAGATAGATAGATAGATAGATAGATAGATAGATAGATAGATAGATAGATAGATAGATAGATAGATAGATAGATAGATAGATAGATAGATAGATAGATAGATAGATAGATAGATAGATACTCAAACTCTATTTGACCCCAGGATGAAATTTGCATTTTACAGATGCTCTTTAAATAAATAGGCAGATATACAGTATAAGTAAATAAACAAATAAATAAACACACACACTTTTTACATACCAGAAAATCCAAGGTGACTCAATGTTGTTTAAAAATCAAATGTGAACATTTCCAAGGAGGTGTCTGTTTGTGTGCCTATCTGGTTGCTATGTCTCTGTCATTCCAACCGATGACACATCACAAATATTTGTAGTAATAAAATGCAATGTATTTATCATTCCAATAGATGGCACATGACAAACACTAACACTGCTTTTTCGAATCTCTTTTCAAATGGCATATAATAGAGACATGTGCATTGCATGTGTCATTCCAATAGATGGCTCATCACATACATTTATTGTAATAAAATGCACTTCATTTGTCATTCCAACAGATGACTTATCACAGACATTTGTTGTAATAAAATGCACTGCATTTCTCATTCTAACAGATGGTGCATCACAAATATTAACACTGCTTTTACAAATCCCATACCAAATGGCATATAACAGAGACTTGTGCATTGTTTTTGTCATTCCAACAAATGACTCATCACAAGCATTTGTAGTAATAAAATGCACTCCATTTGTCATTCCAACAGATGGCGCATCACAAACATTAAAACTGCTTTTACAAAAATCCATAATTGGCATAAAAAAAGACATGTGCATTGCATTTGTCATTCCAACAGATGGCTTATCACAGATATGTGTTGTAATAAAATGCACTGCATTTGTCATTCCAACAGATGGTGCATCACAAACATTAACACTACTTTTACAAATCCCATACCAAATGGTATATAACAGAGACCTGTGCATTGTATTTGTCATTCCAACAGATGACTCATCCCAATCATTTGTAGTAATAAAATGCACTGCATTTGTCATTTCAACAGATGGTGCATCATAAACATTAGCACTGCTTTTATGAATCCCATACTAAATGGGATATAACAGAGACACATGCATTGCTTTTGTTTTTCTAACTGATGGCACATCACAGACAGCTATGGTACAAATGCTTTTGTAATAAACCCTCTGTTGAAATGACAAATACGATGCATTTTATTATTACATGTATATTACAAAATACATTCCAATACTGTAGATGGTGGACTGCAAATGTAAATGATGTTACTTACCTAGAAGGGTAGCACAGCTATTGTGACTATAAACTTACAATAAGTGCATTGTAGTAAAAGCATTTTCTTTATGTAAATCAGTGAGATAAGTGATTACTGTACACTGATCACTGATTACACATGTGGTCACCTTGTGAAGCTTGATATATGAAGTAAAGGCTACTTATTAAATTATTCAGACTGTGATAATATACACCATAGAGTTGTATTAGTTAAGCCTCAAAGAGTGTTTATAGCATACTGAAAGCCAACTAAATATTTCTGTTTCCTCTCATCCAAAGACATTTCTGAAGGTAAAAACAATTGTAAAGTTCTGAAATTTGGGTGAATAAAACTGATCAGGTTCTAGAAATGAACAGATGGATGCATATTCTTTAAATGCTAAAAGCACATCCTTCCACAAATTAGTAATCATTGTGATTTTTATCCATTTAAATGGCTGGTCTCAAAAATTCAGGCTACTTTAATGTCTTAATAAAACAGTGAGTAGATGGTTAGCTTTTATATTAATAACTGGAAAATAAAATATCTTGAATTCTGGCAAAACAACCGCCAAAATGAGAAGCCGTGAAAAGGTAAAACAACATACGTGATGAGAATGTTAAGGCAGCAGAAAACATTTAAAAGCCTGACATTCAGTTTCCACTGTATTTTTGTAATTTTCTGTGTGGTGCAGCCTCACCTTCATTTATGATTTGCTTAGCGGCCACTGCAGAGGAGAGATGAATTGGCTCCATAAAGATGCTCTCAGTATCGGTGTCAGACATGATGGAAAACCTGGACAATTCAAAGAAGGGCTTTTAAAAACAGAGGTATTGTAAATGTTTTTGGCCATAATTTGCTGTCTATATGGGATTGAAGATTTTATAAAATTATCGCCATATTTTACACAGAGACTGACACAGCATTGTTTAATCCTTTGAGAGAGGGGGTTCTCAGTGATTTATTTCACAGTGTCTGCATTTTAGAGCTTTTTTCAGTCCATCCAGTGGCCAATATACCAGCAAATAAATACAAAATATAACAAAATAAATGTGAAATACTATCATAACATAAAATACTGAATACAATCTTCACTAAAGTAATGGTAAAGTACATTAACTATACTCTGTAAAAGACTGTAGAAAAAAATAATGGCAGGAAAATTGAAATAAAGTTGAGCAAATAAAAACAGCCATGCACTCAGTTCTATAACTTACCGTATCCAAAGAAAAATGAATGTGAGTGTGCAGTGCTGTACTGGTTCTACAGTGTCATCATTCTAAAAGGTAAGCAGTACAGGAGCATTCGGTTTTTGGGTAAAGCTTTGAAAATAAGAAATGATAATTGTCAAAGTGTAAATGTATGATATTTCTTAATTATTAACTGACTACCCATTCTATATAAATAGTCATACTGCCTTAACTGTAATATAATTGAGTGCAATAAATGAAACTGAAAGGTGCTGGGAGAAGCTTCTCAATACAGACGTTCCTTCCTCCAGTGCACACTGTCAGAGATGCAAATACTGTCTGTCTCCGACGGGGAATGTGTCCATGGGAATAGAGCAAGGGATGGAGCAATTAACCTTGGACTTAACCCGGCAACCTGAATACTGGGAAATGTGCTGTGGGGTCAAAAGACCAGGCCCAAAAGGCTTAAACCCAGGGTGAATGTTCTGAACTGAAAATGTAATTATTATGAAATAAAAATGTAGATGTATGAACAGGAAGGAATAAAGGAAAGGAAAAATTATACGAATTAAAATCTCAAGTGACTTTTAAAATCTAGAGCTTGAAATATGTCTAGTTATCTTTTTTTAAATTGTATTATTAGTTCTCTCTGAAAAGGGGAACACCTTTGACACTTCAGCCAGTCAATAGGATGTCTGACAGCCGGGGCAGGGTGAGGCTTATGGACTCATCTCAACTGGTTAAGAGGGGATAAATGGAGCCGGGGTGTACACTGCTCGAGGTCTGAGGGCTTTTAGGGGAAAGCCATGCTTAGCCAGTACATTCTACCACAATGGCATTTCTTAGGTATATGCTTACTGCGGTGGGTTGGCACCCAGCCCGGGATTGGTTCCTGCCTTGTGCCCTGTGTTGGCTGGGATTGGCTCCAGCAGACCCCCGTGACCCTGTGTTCAGATTCAGCAGGTTGGAAAATGGATGGATGGATGGAGGTATATGCTTATAAAGTATTGCCTGAATAAGCCATGAGAGGAGTTTATAAATGAATTAAATCCCATGGAGTTAGAATTTCTTTTTAGTATGTGTTTGAATAAAACATGTATCCCTTTCGAGGTAAGGACACATTTTTAGATTACACCACAGAAAGTGTAACTGCCAGAAATTAACCCTTTGTCTACCAACAAATGCACTTTTTGGATCAAGATATAGTGACTTTGCTGTGGACATTTTATTATGTAAATGTAAATGGCACAAAATGCATTCACATTATAGTGCTGACAGTTTCATATTGTGTGCTCCCAGACAGACCATTCTGTATGCTACTCCTAAATAGACTTTGCAAATCCACACTCTGTGAAGAAGACTCTCTCTTAAATAAAACCAATAATAATAATAGTAAGTAATAAACTTCATCTAATGACATGTAGGTGGCACAGTGGTGCAGTGGTAGTGCTGCTGCCTCACAGTAAGGACACCAGAGTTCACATCCAGAGTCCTCCCTACGTGGTTTGCATGTTCTCCTCATGTCAATGTGGGCACCCTCTGGGTGCTCTGGTTTCATCCCTCAATCCAAAGATGTGCAGGTTAGGTAGACTGGCAAAGCTAAATTGGCTCTAGTGTATAGCTGGGGTGTGTGTCTGCTCACACTGCGAAGGACTGGCACCATTTCCAGGGCTTGTTCTTGCCTTGCACGCTATGCTAGCTGGGTGAGGCTCCAGGTGACCCCTGAAGCCCTGTTCAAGACTAAGCTGGTTAAAAAATGACTGACTGACTAATGACACATTTAAAACTTATTCTGAGTGTTTCTACACATAAAAAACCAAACAGAAAAACACAATTAATTTGGGCTATTAAACAAGTGATGAGTACACCCTGCTGAATTTGCTTTGTCTCAAGAAAATACAAAGATGATTGGAGTTTTTCGGCAAACTCAGTGAAATGCATTGAAGTCAATGGGGAAGGGGAAACTGAACCCATTTGGAGTGGATTATAAAGGTGCAGTGGTCATTTAAGTGTCTCTAAGGGCTAAGGATATATCTGGACTGATGATTGTGGCCAAAAATGTGACCTGAGATGTAAAGAAGCAGTACTGTTGCGCAACTGTGACTCCCTGAGATAAAATTACACTCCCAGATCCCAATACTTTATCTCTCTGTGGTTATCCTAAGGTGACCATCTGTCCCCGTTTTCTGGGGACAGTCCCCTTTTTCAGACAACTGTCCCCACTCAGAAACATGTCCCCATTTTGTCCCCAGTTGTTCCTGTACGCTAGCACATCGTAATGAAACTGCATGTTCACAACCAGGCATGAATTCTTCTCGAGATGTATGTAGTCTACGCTCCACTAGTTACCACCCACCCCATGTCCCCGGATTGGTCCAAAAAATTCTGGTCGCCTTAGTTATCCCGATCTCGTCCCCACTACGACTAAGCACCCACAATGCCTTTGTTGCAAGGGATCAGTGTTATATACTTGAGGACTGTCCTTGCTGTACCTGATCTTTATTACTTAATCCAGCAATGAAGACACAATGTACAACAAATCTATGCAGAACAAAGAATTTTTTTTATAATATTCACATTATGGTCTGCTAATATGAATATTATGAAAATATGTAAACATGCATGCAGGGTACAAATCCAACTGGGGTACTGATCAGGCAGTGACAACATGCATGTTTGTATATGCTGTACATTATTCATACATCCGCAAAGCAGATACGTTCCATGAAGTGAAAGCTTACAGTACACAGGCATGAAAGTTCTGTGCCAGCACAATGCAAATCGGGCAAACAGCACAGATCAGGTAATAATATTCTCATCCAACATATTGGCTGCTGCAGATCTATGATGACATGCTGGCCTTGCAAAGCATCATGGGGTAATGAGAAAGAAAAAGTTAATATAAGCCAAGTGCACAACAAAGTTTCAAGGAAAAAATTGCTAAACAAGGTCACCAGTGAACCCAGAAAATGTGCAGCAAGAACTCTTAGGTGAATTTCGCCGATCAGCACTAGTCAATAGAGCAGGACGGAGTCGCTACAACGCCAGCTCTGCAGTGGCACTCAGGTCCTTTCCCTACTAAGCAGGACATTCCACAGCAGAAATGTACATGTATAAATAATTATATTCTAAAAACAATATTTCCAAGTGTTATACTTTATTAAAAAGAATTAAGGACATTCCATTAAAACTACACCAACAGAACAGACAAAGACCATTGCAACAGTGCATAAAAAATGAGATTTGCCAAATCAATGTCTGTGCACCCACAACTATAAATATGGCATGTTAATAAATATCTAAGGCTTATACAGTACATCTAAATCAGGGGTGCCCAACTCAAGTCCTGGTGGGCCGCAGTGGCTGCAGGTTTTCATTCTAACCATCTTATTAATTAGTGAACCGTTTTTCCTGCTGATTAACTTGTTTTGCCTTAGCTTTAATTAACATGACTCAGACCCTGTAGTTGTTTCTTTTTACCTAATGAGCAGCCAAATAATAATGAGAAATAAAACAAGCCGCCACATGACCAGCTAACCTGAAAATAAAGAAAGGTGAATGTCTCGGTCATGTTGGGCTGCTCAGGTCACCAAACATCTTGACTGTGGTTTTAGAAAAAACAGAAAATTAACTGCTTTAATTAGCAGCAAGAATTGGCTTCTCATTAAGAAATTGGTTGGAGTGAAATTGGCTGGAGTTTGATGTTCCAGTTTAGCCGGTCATCTGTTAGCTCGTTTCGCATCTCATTTCTGTTTGGCTGCCATTTAATGAAGAAACGAATCAATTCAAGAGGAATGAAATCTTAAAAATAGGGTTATTAAAATGAAGGATAAAGGAGTTAATTAGCAATGAAAACTGCTCGCTGAACAGGAAAAGGGTTAAAATGAAAACCTTCGGCCACTGCGGCCCACCAGGACCAGAGTTGGACACCCCTGATCAAAATGTTATGTGTTGTAGGCAGCAAACAGGATGGAAGGACATCCCAGCAAGGAGTTGTTGAAATCCTTACCTAGATGGGAGGGCCTGAGTGGACAGAAGGGCATCAAGACCAAGAGAGGGAAGGATGTTGCACCCGAACAAGGTTTCCTTAATGGAAGGACACACATTCCAGCCAGAGAAGAAGATGGTGGGAAGTCCCAAACAAATGGACAGGCACCCAACCAGACATGTGCATAACACCTTCCCTCATCGGGATAAAAGAGAACAGGGAAGGACTGTCTCTGGGGAGTATTTATTCCCCCTGGTCGGTAGATGGCAGCAGCCCTCAATATCGGCATCCATTGAAGAACCAGCAGGGAATGCTGGGAGTTGTTGTCTGGCAGTACAGCCCTGCTGGGGTCCATGGGTGCTGCAAGAGGGTGGTGCAGGAAGATAAACTCCCTGTTATCTGGGACTTCTGTGTAACATGGAAGTACTTCCAGCGGGCAACAGCCCTGCCAGTGGAACCACTGCTGGTTCTTCAATAAAAGGGATTGCACTCCCTGGTCCTGGCAACTCGGAGCTGGGAGGAAAGAAGGCAACAGTCGACTGGAGGAGGGCAGTGTGGTGAACTGGAGGAGAGATAACTGTGTTCTGTGCTTGTGTATATTGAGGTATTGTGGATTAAACACCCTTCGTTTGAACCCGGGACTGTCTGGTGTGTTTG
Source organism: Erpetoichthys calabaricus (assembly GCF_900747795.2). Classification (NCBI taxonomy): domain Eukaryota; kingdom Metazoa; phylum Chordata; class Cladistia; order Polypteriformes; family Polypteridae; genus Erpetoichthys; species Erpetoichthys calabaricus. The sequence continues at coordinate 190,954,119 of NC_041397.2, forward strand.
TGTTTAGGGTTTGGGGCTCTCTGGTGCTTCCTTGCCTTCACAGTGTTAAATAGCTAAAGTATTTATTTATTTATTTATTTATGCATTCATATATTTTAACATTATTTCACTACATAAAGCTATGACCATTGGAGTCTCTATGTCCCACATTTATTTGACTAGTTTAAGATTTGTAGACTTCCCTTCACGTTCTGAAATATAACGTTAGAGTGAGTGGCTGATTTTTGCAGGTGATTGATTTGTGTACAGTTGTGGCTGCAACAAGAAAATGGACTAGAAATCATTTGGGAATTTCCCTGCAAAGAATCCTGCCGACTACGTGCTTTGGCAAAACAGTGTGTCTTAATAGCTAAGGGCTTCGAAGTTAAATCATCACATTTCCAGTTCACTTCCAACCTCAACCTCAGTGTGTGACCCTGAGCAAGTCACTTAACCTGAATGTGCTCAGGTAGTTAAAAAAAATGACGGAACTGTAGCTCTGTACTTGTGTTATAGTTAATCTGTCTCAATTGAGAAAAAACAGAGGATCAGGGAAGTGGGTGTTACAGCATCAGATAGGCTGCACATGTTGTGAAGTTCAGGATTTACATGGCATCTTTCAGCCAATATTTGTAAAGGTGATATGCTGTGACTAACTGTGCATTGTTTCCTCCAAAACATTTTAAATATTGTGAAAGGGCACTCCTGCATGTTGGATTTCTTTAGGTACTTTATATAACAAGACAAGAAAAACTCCAGGGTGTTGTAGCCAATTTTTTACAGCTGTTGTTGGCTTTCCTATAATTTAATCAGTGGGGCTATTCAATTCTCTCTCTTGTATAATCATTGTTATTGTACTGAGAAGCAATTTTACTTTGTGTTGGAGTGTGTGTGAGTGTGAGTGTCAGTCACAAGGAGTGAGTGGAGAAGTGAGGAACAAAATGATCAAATCAGGGACTGAAGGAAATGTGCCACAGCCAAGATGAAAAAAAATGTGATTATTTTATATTCTTCTCTTTTTACATTCATCCTAACTGCACTACAGTATTAATGTGAGCCTTTTGTATTGGTTTTGTTGAGGTTCCATCCCTGTTTTGTGTTTTGTTCCTTATTCCCTGTTTATGTTGTTATTTTTTTGTGAATTGTTTAATCGTTTTTGAATTGTTCTGTTTTTGTAATGCTCTTTTAATCTGTTGTGTCTATGTGATTTTGTTTTTTACTCTGCCTTCTATACATTGAGCCCAAACAGACAGTGTAAAAACCTGTTTTTGCTCCTTTTTCATTGCCTTTCTTTTTACAATACCTTTTTGAATTCTTTAAAATAAATTTTTAAATATTAAGAAATAGTTCTGGGACCAGGGGTGTCAATGTTTCCTTTTCATCATTTCTGGACATTGTAAAATTTTTAATATTTAAAAACTTTTGCATTTCTGGGTCTGTGCATTTGGGAAACCTGTCATTTGCATTTGGGGCTAGGCTGTCAAGAGTGAGACCTATCCAGCATGACAGAACCTGTAAAGAAGCCAGATCTGCCCTATTGTGTGTGTGTGTGTGTGTGTGTGTGTGTGTGTTTGAGATCCACATTCCCTTGTTGTGCTTTACTGTGGAAGGTGTCTGGCTGCGCCGTAAGATGGCTGCACCGACGAGAGCTCCGGGTCATCTCAGCAAAAAATAAACCTAAACCTAAACCTATATATATCAGTATTGTTAAGGCATCCATAAATTAGCCAAACAAGAGGTTGCAGCCAGTAGTCACCAATCTAAACAGAATTATTCCTGTCCCTGTTGATTTCTCAACTGACCAAAAAACAAATCTGAAATTCATTTTTTTTTTGCCTTGGGGAACACATTAAAAGTACAGTAATCCCTCCTCCATCGTGGGGGTTGCGTTCCAGAGCCACCCGCGAAATAAGAAAATCCGCGAAGTAGAAACCATATGTTTATATGCTTATTTTTATATTGTCATGCTTGGGTCACAGATTTGCGCAGGAAACACAGGAGGTTGTAGAGAGACAGGAATGTTATTCAAACACTGCAAACAAACATTTGTCTCTTTTTCAAAAGTTTAAACTGTGCTCCATGACAAGACAGAGATGACAGTTCTGTCTCACAATTAAAAGAATGCAAACATATCTTCCTCTTCAAAGGAGCAAACAAATCAATAGTGCTGTTTGGCTTTTAAGTATGCGAAGCACCGCGGCACAAAGCTGTTGAAGGTGGCAGCTCACACCCCCTCCGTCAGGAGCAGAGAGAGAGAGAGAGAGAGAGATAAAAAAATCAATACGTGCCCTTCGTGCTTTTAAGTATGCGAAGCACCGTACAGCATGTCACTTCACGAAGCAGCTGCACAGAAGGTAGCCAACGTGAAGATAATCTTTCAGCATTTTTAGACAAGCATCCGTATCGTCTAGGTGTGCGAACAGCCCCCCGGCTCAATCCCCCTACGTCAGGATCAGAAAAAGTCAGCGCAAGAGAGAGAGAGAGAGAGAGAAAGAGAGAGAGAGAGAGAGAGAGAGAGAAAAGTAAGTTGGGTAGCTTCTCAGCCATCTGCCAATAGCATCCCTTGTATGAAATCAACTGGGCAAACCAACTGAGGAAGCATGTACCAGAAATTAAAAGACCCATTGTCCGCAGAAATCCGCGAACCAGCAAAAAATCCGCGATATATATTTAAATATGCTTATATATAAAATCCGCGATAGAGTGAAGCCGCGAAAGGCGAAGCGCGATATAGCGAGGGATCACTGTATATATATATATGTGCTTTTTCTTTTCTTCCGTATGAAGTACTTCCATTGGGCAGTGGCCCTGCCACCAGAAGTACTCCCGGGTCCTTAATAAAAGGGACTGCACTCCCTTGTCCAGATGAGTCAGAGCTGAGAGGAAGTAGAGCAACACTCAACTGGAGGAGGCAGTGCAGTGGTGAAAGAGAATATTGTGGAAGGAGAAGAGATTATTGTAGACAGAGAAAGAGAGGAACCTGTGCTTTGTGCTACTGTTGAAGGAATTTGGTTAATAAACCATCCCTTATTTGAACCCGGGACTCTTTGCGTGTTTGTGTTGGGGTTTGGGGCAGGCTGACACCCTGGTATCCATCACAGTATAAATAATGCTTTTGAGTCCACTACACACCAACTTAGCTTAATGTATCATCTTCCAGGTCACTCATCCTTAAGGATATCCACAGATGCATTTTGTTTTTTTGGAGTTATTTAATTCCTAGCAGGTTACCACATACAAACAGTGAGATAGGTCTTTAGATGATGTGCATTACTCATGAACACGAGCTTGCTCAATGGGATGCAGTTTCCATAGCAACTCTAATACAAGAAAGTGAAACATCAACCCTCAGGCTGAAGGAGCACATTCAGCAAATGAAAGCATGTTTTCATACAAACTGTGTACATCCACAACACAAATTTTAATTTGCCACGGGATATCTCACACAAAGTACTAGGCCGAAATATTGCAGTGAGCTGGACTGGACCATCTCCAGTTATTTTTTAGAAAATCTCAGCCTCGTTCAAGACAGTTGAGAAAGATATTCTCTCCTGTATCTGATACTTTTCTTTCCTTACTGCAGAAGTGAGGCTGTGTCAGGTTTTCTCATACATTTTCATTTTTGATATGTGAGGCTGATGCTACATTTCAGGAGGCACTTAACGCTAAATGGGATCTTTCTCACTGAGCTGGATTCATACCTCCCCAATAAGCCTTTCTGCAGAATGAAGTAATAGCAGTGTAAGAGGTTTGTATTACGTGAGAATGATGAGGTGGTGGTATCACCTCATCCTTCAGGTACAGTTAAACTCTGCCAGTCCATAAAAACATTGTGTGACACTTTAGGACGGATGAGTTAATTGTCTTTATAGTAATTTATGGTGAGTTCTTTGGAAATGCAGATGAATAACTGTTGTAAATAATGAAAGCAGAAAAAAACGAGATCTGCAGCTACACAAATAAAAGTTGGAAACTAAGGCTGCATATCTGTTAAATAACTGTATGTAACATTCGTTGCCATGTTGTCCTCCATTTTTGTCTAGTGTTGTTCATCTATAACTTTTCATGATGTTTGATGTTTGTTGATGACATTGTGATCTGTAGCGATAGTAGGGAGCAGGTTGAGGAGACCCTGGAGAGGTGGAGATATGCTCTAGAGAGGAGAGGAATGAAGGTCAGTAGGAACAAGACAGAATACATGTGTGTAAATGAGAGGGAGGTCAGTGGAATGGTGAGGATGCAGGGAGTAGAGTTGGCGAAGGTGGATGAGTTTCAATATTTGGGATCAACAGTACAGAGTAATGGGGATTGTGGAAGAGAAGTGAAAAAGAGAGTGCAGGCAGGGTGGAATGGGTGGAGAAGAGTGTCAGAAGTAATTTGTGACAGACAGGTATCAGCAAGAGTGAAAGGGAAGGTCTTCAGGATGGTAGTGAGACCAGCTTGTTATATGGGTTGGAGACGGTGGCACTGACCAGAAAGCAGGAGACAGAGCTGGAGGTGGCAGAGTTAAAGATGCTAAGATTTGCACTGAGTGTGATGAGGATGGATAGGATTAGAAATGAGGACATTAGAGGGTCAGCTCAAGTTGGACAGTTGGGAGACAAAGTCAGAGAGGCGAGATTGCGTTGGTTTGCCTGTTCTTACAGTACCGACTACAAAACAGTCAGTCAGTTCAAAATAGAGAGTGAGGATTAGCAGAAAAAACTAAAAAGGCGACACAAGGGTTAAAAGAGAGAACCGCCAGAGTCAGATCGCACACAGAAAATTAAAGTCAAAGGGCAGAACTTGTATCAAGAAACCAGTAATCAAAAATAGTCAAAAAGTAATTCACTACTTTTTGGTCCAATCTTGGGTACTGAATGGCTGTTTGGAGGTCCTTTATAGCAGTGCACCTGATGAAGTCATAAGCGGTGACAAGTCGGTGCATCGTGGGATAGAATTCTATTCTAATGCCAAAACAAAATGACATCAAAAAAGACAGTAAAATAATGAATTTCAAAACAAAAGCTCTAATTAAAATTTTGATTTCATAGATAGATTCCTTGGGTGGCAAAACACATCTAAATTAGGTTTCTAGCTTCAAAGAAGACTGAGAAAAGTAAATAACACAAATTATAATACAACTATTTTAACATTTTATATTGTCTCATAAGAAAAATGTAATTAAACATTTCATCTTTTTTCTAATTTTTTATCTTAAGGAAACATTAGTTTAATTTCTCAAAAGCCAAACACCACTTAAGCATATGATGAGTCCTGCCCGATATTTTTACAGAGCAATAAAAATTTAATTTGGACCTACCTGCTAGGTGAGGGACTCCGAAGGTACCTGTTTTGCACTGCACGCACGTCTATATGATCTTCTGGTTCGGGAACAACTTGCTCACTGTTTGGAGTGTCTGGAGTGTCTGAAGAAGCCATTCTGGAGGATGATATCACTTTTCAGTCCTGCAAATACAGATGATATCAGAAGGAGAAATAACAGACTGATGGCTCAGACTCCACCGTAAAAACATACTTGGTCTATTTCTGTCTATGCTGGTGGAATTGTGTGACATTAGTGGCTGGAGAGCTGATCTTAAGGACAAATAATGTGGAGAGAGTGGTTGATGGGCGATACATTATCTGTATAACAACAGGCTTTATGTTTAAGTGCTTTCTTTGCCGTCTGATCCTTTTTCTTTTGTTTTTATAAACTAGCTTAGGAGTCACAATAAATTAACCATTCCTTCTACATTGAGTAATGACATAGCCAATCTCCTTAAAAGATATGCCAGGATTCTTAAAGAGGAGACAAGACTGGATTCTGCCTGTTATTCTTGGGCCTGGACTGAAATTTAGAACATTAGAATAATTTTGACAAGAACAGGCTATTAAACCATCAAAGCTTGTCGATCCTGAAAAGGCCGGAGCAGAAGATGAGAGAAAATTATGATATCATTGGCCATGGTCGAAACCAAGAGCCAGACTGACAAAGAAAACAAAGGACAAAACACTAACCAAAGTCAAAGTGAGTGACCAAAAAAGACAGAACCTTTAAACAAAAGAAAAGCAACTTGCATGTTAATCTTTTGAGGAAGTATCCAGTGTCACATACATGCGAGTAAGAGGACATTGTATGGACCAAGCAAAGGTAATTCCACGCCAGGCCAGGGGGTGGCAGGGTGCACTAAACCTTCTCCTGTTATCTCTGCAGACCAGCCGTGGGAAAACCTGTCTGACTCAGCGTTGATGATGTCACTTCCGGTTCCAGCGCCCAGAAGAACATCACTTCTGGTCCTGGTTCCCAGAAAAACTCCACTTCCGGTTCTGACGCACAGACTGCTGTCAGAAGAACATCACTTCTGGTTCCCCTACATCACTTCCGGTTCCTACACATCACTTCCGGTTCCGGGTCTCTTGTTAAAAAATCAACCCATTGCAGCCATGGATAATATACGCATGGCTGTCCCAAATCTTTTTAAGTGTGTCGAGTCTGATCATTTTCACACCAGGAACTTGGATACAAAGGACCGGATGATACCATGTTTGATGCAGTTGTTGCTATGATGCAATGCTCCTCATTTCTGGGTGCCATGTGATAGCTACCAGAGGTCTGTTGCCAATAAAAAAGACACAATATGGTAGGCCCTAAGATCAATATACAGAAACAAAATTATGGTGAAAACAAACAAAATAACATTAAAAATAATAATGTCATGAAATAATAACGGAACAGCTTTATTCAGTTTACTAAATAACTTACTAAGATATCAGACTGATTCCCTTCCTACTGTCAAATTATTGGACAAACTCAGATTTTATCCTAAATTGTCATATGAACTGACTATCAAAGTTTCCCTGTAGACAGCCAAGGTTCAGCAATCATTTTATATCGTGATAGGCACACAACCAGTTTTCATGTGTTCATCTACTTTCTGAAGCCACTGTGATAGGAAGAAGCACTCATGTCCACCCTCAGATCAAAGCATTTAATGTATCTGGAGGAAGCTCATGTGAGAACATTTAAACTCCAAATATAAGTCAAAAATTGATCAAGAATGACATGCCACTGCTCTTTCTGTAAAATTGCAGTTAGCGACCAAGTTCTTTACACAAGAGTAAAGATAAGAGAGTCAAACACTTGCATAGAGGCAGGTCTCAGTTAATGGCAGTTCTGAAGATAAGAATGAGCAAATAAAACCACAAACTTTCTCTTTTCAACCAAATTTCAATAAATTTTCATCAAATGACTTCTGTTTCATTTACTTATGAATAAAGTAAATTAGTTCTGTAACACAGGTTTTGTAAACAATTTCAAACATTATGTGCGTTCATGTGCACATGTTACCAAATGTAACCAGCAGACTCTGCAAGCAATTGGACACTGGCTGTTTAACTGAGTGGTACAAACCACTGCTTCAAGTCCCCAGTGTCCTAAGTTCATGTCAATGCCATGTCATCTCAGGGAAGTTTCTGGAAGTGGATTTGTGACACTCGGTGATCTTTCAGCAAACACAGCATGTGCCATTGAGTGTAACTGGCTCAGTCACAGATAGGCAGTTTGACTGACAACTGTCTGTTTACATGAGCAGTAAAAGCCACTGCTTGTACTTCCCAGAGTCCTAAATACGTGACACAGCTGTGGTGTCACACCTGCTGGTAGGGGGAGGTGACACTCTTAGCAATCCCTTAAGAACAATGGGCATCAGTTGTCAGTTAGTGGTGGCTTTTTGTGTCATCATTAGGTCTTTTAAAGCATTTTGAAATATTGTGTCATTGCCAAAAACTGTAGGATGTTTTTAACAGAACATACATATGTGTGGTTCATTTTAGTTAAAAATATTTGTATTTTGTGAATGAACATACAGTAATATTATTTCACTCTCATTTTATTAATCAGTTTGACATTTTTTTTTCTGTAAATTACTGTAAGTAATAAAAAACAACACATTTCCATTAAAGGGCATTTTTCAGTACAAGTTCTGACAGGTTTGGAACATCAGCAGGATTGGAAATATCCTCATAACCTGAGGGCCGTCTCTATTTAATTGATTTTATATTTTTTTAAGACCTCATGCAAAAATGAACCCTTCTTAGCTTTTTTTGTTATTTTGTGATAAACAGAGGATCCATTTTGAATCAAACTAATTTTGCATGAAGCAACCATTCCAGACATAAGGCTAAAATAAAAGGACCACGCAAATCTTCTGCAGGTGTCACTGTTGTAGGTAGTGATTACATTGATACAATTCAGTGTGGGTGAAAATAGTAAGGTTTATTATTAGGAGACAGACAGAAAAACGATAAAGGATAGTACAGGTAAAATGTCACTGCCTCACAATTCTTGGAGAGCAATTCAAAGCTAAACTTGTTATATGGCTGCTGTTGTGTTCTCTAACTCTATCATGGTGTTACTTTTAGGGATTTCAGCCTCCAAAGATATTCTGTTTCATTAATCAGTAACTCTTATTTGGTCCAGTATAAGTGAGTGTGGTTTTGTGAGGAAATGTGCCCCGTGAAGGAGTGGCATCCCACCCATTGCTGGTTCCTAACCTGATTCTAATGGCACCAGGAAAGACTCCAGCAACTCCTGAAGCTTAAGCACAAAACAATGGCTAAGAAAAATGCAGGACATCCATAAACTAGGAGGGATTAAACAAAGAATCAGAATCGGGATTCGCTTTATTGGCCACATACACTAATGTGTACAAGGAATTTGTCTTGATAGTGCAATGCAGAATACAAAAGATACATATAAAAACATAAAATATCCATCCATCCATTTTCCAACCCGCTGAATCCGAACACAGGGTCACGGGGGTCTGCTGGAGCCAATCCCAGCCAACACAGGGCACAAGGCAGGAAACAATCCTGGGCAGAGTGCCAACCCACCGCAGAACATAAAATATAAAGTGATAAAATATGATGCAGCATACAAGAGCAACATCTACTCTCTATATATAAAATCCTAAACCTAAAAGTATGATTTTTTGTCACACTTTAAATCAGGCTTATTTTAAATCCTACATATATATGTTTGGTATCATTCTTTTCAAAATTTATTGAACTTTATTGTGATGTTGTTCAGATTCTTATTCTGTTTTTAAATTATAAACTAAAATATCTAGAACTAATTTTCCACGAGATGAGACTTTGTGCCAATACATTTAACCACACCCGGGGCTGGAAATAAAAGACAAAGAGTAGAAGACAGCTGCTGTACAGGCTTTTAAATGTTCGAAGTGCTGCGCGAGATGAAGATCACATGGCACAGCAGCAGCAGCAGCAAGCCAACAGCTGATCGAGCAAAGAGGAGGTAAAAAAAAAACTGGATTTGTTTCCCATTGTATCAGCGTTTAAGAGGGGGTTTCAGAGGAGCGACCGCATCACCTTGGGGTGCATTCAGCCCCCCCCCCCCCTAAACACAAGGAGCAGAGACACAAAGTGGCTGGTGCATAGCGCAGACCAGGAGGGTTGGTGAGTGAAGCGAGCAGGGGGTAACCCCCTAGTAAACTATAAAGAGATAAAATAGAATTTAAAAGTCCAGGTAGTCTATTGTGCAGGTACACATAATTATTGAGTAGATTGTCAGACTTAATTAGTCAAAATAACTACACACATAAAAAAACAAACTGTTTAGGTGACTTGGTTTCACTATTTTTGGAGCAGGTGATGCCTTGGGTGAGTCAGATCAGCAATGACTTTTGCGGCCCTCTTCCTTACCCTGGACTTATATGGGACTTCAGTGTGTGGTAAATTACAGGCTATGATCCTTTCATAGGCTTTAATGATCAGTTGCAGATTGGCCTTAGCCTGAACAGAGAGGCAGCACCAAACCAGACAGTTAGTAGATGAGGACAGAATGGATTTGATGATGGCTGTGTAGAACTGGACCAATATTGCTTGAAGGATTTTGAATTTCCTCAGCTGATGCCAAAAGAACATTCTCTGATAGGCTTTCTTAGTAAAACACTTGATGTTATTGTCCTACTTAAGGTTTTGTGAAAGCACAGTGCCAAGAAACTTAAATGACTCTGTTGTCCCAACGGCTGTGCCATTTATAGCAAGTGGGTGAGCAGGTGACTCTTTCCTGAAATCTATGATCGTCTCCTGAATTTTTTGAATGTTAACGTCCAAATTATTATGGCAGCACCACACTTTCAGATGTTCCACTGCTTGTCTGTATTAGGACTCATCATTGTTTGAAATGAGGCCTATCAGTGAGCAAATTTAAGAACTTTGACACACAAATCACCAGAGGTACGGCCATTTATATAAAGTGAGAAGAGCACTGTGGAAAGGACACATCCTGCAGTGCGCCAGTACTATGGTTTAATGGGTCAGCTATGTGTGCGCCCAACCGCACATACTGTTTCAAATCTGTAAGACAGGAATTATATTTGCAAGATTGAGAACTGGAGGACAAGCAGACATTATCAAAACAGGAAACGTTCAGTAGCTAACTGATAGGCAAAGATATAGCCAAAAATATTTACAAAATTCAAATATTTGTGATTAAATGTGCAGCTCTGAAACCCTCCCAATATGTTCCATTCAATCAGCCATGAATTTCTTTATTTCACACTTGGCCATGACCTCCCAGATTGTCAATACCACATGACTTGTGTATAGCATGACTTGAAGAAAATCCTGGCCATCGATTTGTGGCCATGGTTCATCTTATTCTGCACTGAATGTGCTGCATCATTTTATCTTAGTATGGTTTCTAAACATGGAGTTGGATCTTATCTAATCAGGAAGGCATTTTAGAGTGGTTTGATAAATAGCTGGCATTCTTAATAGATGAGGCTGACAAGTGTGAAGGCAACACAAGTGAAATAAGCACTAAGTTTGGAAAAGTGAGCTAAAAGTTTTCAGGCCACTCTGGGATAAGTGAGGTGAGGAGCAAATAGCATGTGGTGTGTGGCCAGGATAGGCATGTTCAAGAAAAACTATGACAGTATTAAGTCATGTGCGGCACGGCTCTAAGTAGGGCGGCATGGTGGCACAGTGGTAGTCCTGCTACCTCACAGTATGGAGACCAGAGTTTGCCCTGCAATGGTCTGTCACCCTCTCCAGGGTTTGTTCCTGCCTTGTGCTCTGTTGCTAGCTGTGACAGATGCCTTAATCCCCTGCAACCCACATCTGGGTTAAGCGGGTTAGAAAATGACACGGCATGACATCTCTAAATAACCACAAAGCATGTTTGTAGTACTATAACTGACTACATGATATGTCGACTGATTTTCTTTTGTTACGATTTTCTGTTGTTGCTAAATGTATTCAATGGAAGGACAACAATTTTCAGCAGGACTGAAATGTTTAAGATAACACTGAAAGACAAATTGTATGCCCGTTTCAATATTTTACTACACTGTTTCTTGATGCCAATAATTTTATTTTAACTCATTGTATAATTCTCACCTCTTAAGAATTTGCATTCATATGACTTTCAACCAGGTGTGAATTATTTTCACATGCTGTATAAAACTTCCAGCATGACCAACAAGGCACTTGACTTCAGATGGCCATTGTATGTATGCAGGTAACACCTATAAACTGAAAAACTGTGCAGAATCTGTGTGGCACTGCAGAAGGCTGAGGTGACCCCGTGAAAAAAAACATTTATGATAAAGTATTTTATTTGCCACTTACAAATTCATGTGTACAGAAATTATTCTTTGCACACCCCAACTTAACTCAAATTTTTTAAAGGTCAGAGCACAGGGTCAGCTATTTGTACAGCACCCCTGAAGCAATTACAGGTTAAGGGCCTTGCTTAGCATTTCTTCTGTCACGGCCGGGATTTGAACCAACAACCTTTGAGAGACCAGCATAGATCCTTAGCTACAGAGCCACCACTCTGCCATTATTTTACTGCTTCACATGATGTCCTAGGGGACTTTACTTACTACCCATCCATCCATTATTCAACCCGCTATATCCTAACTACAGGGTCACGGGGGTCTGCTGGAGCCAATCCCAGCCAACACAGGGCGCAAGGCAGGAAACAAACCCCCAGGCAGGGCACCAGCCCACCACAGGGCACACACACACCCACACAGGGACAATTTAGAATTGCCAATGCACCTAACCTGCATGTCTTTGGAAACCAGAGCTCCCGCACGAAACCCACGCAGACATGGGGAGAACATGCAAACTCCACGCAGGTTCGCTTCCCGGGTCTCCTAACTGCGAGGCAGCAGCGGTACCCACCGCACCACCGTGCCGCCCTTTACTTACTAAGAAACTGCATTTATTTTGCATTTTATAAGAAATGTGCTTTTGTGTAAGAATTTCATTTAGAAACTATCAATGGTTTTTATCGTGGACACTGTCACACACACATGATTAGGGGACAACTAAGGGGCTTGAATAAATGTAATTCTGCGCCTGACCACGGGTTAGCAAAGTGCACTGATTCTCTCTCTCAGTTCCTTGCAGACCATTCTCGGGAAGTCCTGCCCGGTTCTGGGGCAACCAACGACGTCACTTCTGGTTCCGGCCCTGATAAAAGCCGCCATCTTAAGGCAGCAGTCAGTTCTGTTTTGGACTCAGTCATGTAAACATGTTTGTTCTATTTAATCATTTTTGCAGCTGGGAAATATTCTATGGGTGGCTGCCCCAGACCTTTCCAATGACTCTTTGTCATTCTTGTGACAACACGTAATAGAATAGTTAAAAATTCTTTGTTATCTCTTACCCTATGTGTACCTTCAGCGCCTTTCCTCTTTTTCTGCATGTTTGAACGCCTCTTAACTGGCACCTCCATCTCTTGGGTGCATTCCCATAAAGCCTGCTTATCAGAATCTGTCATTATTTTTGAGGCACCTTTCTCATGTCCTGTCTGGATTACTACTTGCTGTCTTTGCCAGTGACTGTCTCAGCATGCACCTGCGTCTTTACTCCTCCTCGTGTGTCTCACACTCGCACTTCCTCTTTCAATGTGGCACCAAAACCAAACTAACCAATCAGACTGCTCAGTGGGACTGGACTCACAAACCTTAGTGTTTTATTATTTTGTAGGTGATATATTACAATATTTAATCATAATTGGAGTTTTATTTAGAAATTTTAATTATATTTTATATTTTACCTTTGAACTTGTTACAGCACTCTGAGAATGCACTCAATGAAGAGCGCTATTCAAATAAACACAATTGAATTGAACCAAAAGAGGAAAATACAGTAGGCCAACAGTAACAAAGACTGTTTTTCGGTTAAACAAGCAAGTTTTAATTAACTAAGTAGAGCAAAAAATCATCAACACAAGGATCTGCTTTTTTTAAATTGATTGAGTGGATCTAATAGATACTGTAGATGGACAGTTAAAGTTATTAAAATGAAATGTAGAAATAGTGATGATGGAAAAATTAATCAGCCAAAAGCTTCCTTTGTTGGGTTATCGGTATTAAATTAGCTTAAGCATATGATTATTCTTTCATGTTTGCACCTAAAGACCCTATACATTTTAATGCATTAAGCTTAAATTTGTACATAAGCTATGGTTAGTGATTACAAACGATTTAATTGTAGATTATGAGGCAAAAAACATATTGCATTTAAATATTTAAGAAATAACTTAACCCTTCTAAGCTTAGTTGTGGAAATCTGTCTATCTATGTATTTTATACAGTGCCTTTTATGTCTGTAAATGTGTGTATCTTACCTAGTTCCACTCATATCTATTTATTTTTCTAGTGCTTTTCATGTCTATCTCTCTATTCCTCTCTATCTTTTTATCTATCATTAACAACAAACATATATATGGTTTTCCAACTCCACTGTTTGCAAATCTCCAAGGAGTAGTTCTCTTTAACAGAACAGATGAATCTGTAATGTATTTTAGGCTCCCATGACAGCTGCTCAGGGTTATCAGGAATGTGTCAACTGACATGAGCAGTGGGCAGAGGGAGCCTTCCACCATTTAGGATATTCACTAAGACTACGCAGATCAAAAAAGGGAATTTTAAAATGTTTCCGCTGAGGGAAGCAGCCCATTATAACAAAAACATTTTGCTACAGGCGGTTAACACATAAGCAAGTTCAAACAAGCCTACCTTTGCATGAAGCACAGCCTTCTAACTTGTCCCTTGCTTTGCAGTGCACCTCTTTCAGATTGGTTCAGACAAGTCCCCAAAGTCGGTGACACTTTCAGATTGACTGCCTTCTCCACCCCCACCCCCCACACCATGACATTTGAAACCAGAGGGTATTGAGAGATTAACTCTTTACTGTCGAGGGACTTCACTTGTGGGTGAAGAAAGTCCCTGCAATGTACATCTTAAATTTGCTTAATTATAATTAAGATTACATCTTGCCTGAAGAAGGGGCCTGAGTTGCCTCGAAAGCTTGCATATTGTAATCTTTTTAGTTAGCCAATAAAAGGTGTCATTTTGCTTGGCTTTTCTCTACATTCATAATGGCTAACATGGTACAACACCCTAGTACTACTTAATTATAATAAAATCCTAAAGACAACACAAATAATTTGCATATGCAAGTACAAAAATGCAAAAGAAGGAATAAAAATGTGAAGAGAAATGTGACCTGGATTATAATATTATACATTTTCTAAACACATCTATGGTTTTTAATGTTCCCATCATGCTGGAATCTTAACATCACAGAAGTGGACGTTAGCCAGAAACCTGCCTTGACTGGGATGCCATTCCATGACTTAACAAACTGAATCCTTTTAAAGATATAAATGTGTTAGAAGTAAAAGAAACAGAAGAACTACCCTTTTCAAACATGATTAAAACAGTTTAGGACTATGAGGGTCAGAGCCTATTTTGTCATATTCTAAAATAATGTATTTGTTATTATTTTTGTAATACGTAAATGTATATATGTATATATATGGTAGATTTAAAATTTTAACAGTCATTATGTATGTTAAAGGGTTCCATATTTTTCAGAAAGAGAACATATTCTAACCTCAAGTGATTCGAGAATATTTAAAGAAACATACAAATGCCGCCTGATGAAGTAACTTATTAGGCACGGAGGGAAAGGCCTCTTGTCCTGCCATCTCCAATTGTAATACCCATCATTTTTTAATTATCAAGCTGAAATGACAAACAATACTTTTTAGAGTAATGAAAAAAGGTTTGATCAGAAGTATTGCTACATCCATCCATTATGTAAATCCCATAGCCATCAAGTCCAACTTCTTTCACAAGAATAGATATTTGAAAAAATATACAAAACAGGAATGGAATGAAGGTGCCTTTACAAGAGCAAACGGGATCAGGTCTTTACTTGTGCAGTGTGGCAGTCCTGAACACCCCAGCCCCCCATTCCCTTTGGGACCACCCTCACTTATAAAAACAAGCATAATTGAAGATGCCACACTCAACCAATACTTTACACCAACTATGCAAGCAGTTCTTTTGGTGAACACAACATATCTCCAATATCCTGAGCCTGTCCAGTCCTGACCAGGGCATAGTGAACATCACGGCAGCTAGATTTTGAGTTCCTTTCCATTTTATGCTGCTTGTTTTGGTTATTTATTCAAACATCTGTAGTCAGCCTTGATTGTGATTTTTGCCTAGCCATTTTATAATTAATTTTTAATATATCCATTCTCTGATGTCTCCCAAACTGTACATCGATCATAACTCCCATGATATTCTTTTAACTATCTATTATTCATCTTGCCGCCTTTCATTTTAATTCAAACAATGATTTTTGGCTTTTTGCACTGACACTAGTTCTTCATGCACATTTAGACATGGAGATCAAAACAAAGGGAAAAGTGGGGACATGCAAGAAGGTGAAGACTCTATACTAGACTGAGACTCCAGGTCAAGAGGATCTGACATAGTTTATGCAAATGCCTACCCTGATTATCTTGAATGCAAAATTGAAATAAACAATTACTTAGCAACTCCAGTTCCTCATAAATATTCTACAAGTACATGACATTAGTGTTTACCATATTGGCTGGTCATGACAGCATAGTGTTGTGGCAGGACTTGTTACTGTCTCATGGATTTTGAACTCCTAGGTGTAGTGTCTGCTGTGTGAAGTTCTCATTGTGTTTAGATGGATTTCTATTGTGGACTTTGGTTTTCTGTCACATTCCAAAGATATCTTAATAGGTTGATTAATGAATCTAAACTGAGAACCTTAGAGCTGCAAAATGGCAAAAGTGGGCATTGTGTTATGGTGCCAACCAGCACACATAACAGAAATTAAAATATTTTTTGTAATAAATTATATGGTAAAATACTGTGGGTACTGTGAGTTCAGCACAGGTTGAGTATTTTGTCCTATCCTCAAAGGTCCATGAACATGTTGATGAAAGTTTTATCTCTGTTATTAGAACAATAGAACATTAGAAATATTTAGACAAGAACAGGCCATTCAGACCTATCCATTTAATTCCTCCAAAATCAAATCAGAATCCTCCAACATCAGGTTGTGTTTTGAGGATCCCTAAAGTTATACTGTCTACCATGCTACTTGGTAACTTATTCCATGTGTCAGTGGTTCTCTGTGTGAGAAAATCTTCCTAATGTTTGTGTGAAATTTACCTTTAACAAGTTCCCAAATGTGTCCACATGTTCTTGATGAATTCATTTTAAAGTAATAGTCTTGATCCACTGTACTAATTAATTTAATAATTTTAAACATTTCAATCAGGTCTCCTTTTAATCTCCTTTTACTTAAACTAAAAAGGCTCAACTCTTTTAACCTTTCCTCATAACTCATTGCCTATAGACCTGGAATCATCCTCTTTGCTCTTCTGTGTACTTTTTCCAATGCTGTTATGTCCTTTTTGTAACCTGGAGACCAAAACTGCAAACAGTACACAAGATGAGGCCTCACCAGTGCATTATAAAGGTTGAGCATAACCTCCTTGGACTTGTACTCCACACATCGTGTTATATAACTTAAAATTCTGTTAGCCTTCTTAATGGCTTCTGATCACTGTCTGGCAGTTGATAGTGCCGAGTCCATTACAACTCCTAACTCTTTTTCAAAATGTTACTACAATTTTCATACTTTTCTTTGTGTACTCAGACCTCAAAATTTTAGTTCCTATGTGTAACACTTTATATGTGCTTACATTAAAATTCATCTGCCACAAACCTGCCTAAGCCAGTATTCTGCCTAAGTTCCTCTGTAATGTTTCAATGGATTCAAGATGATCTGATAATCCTCCTAGTTTGGTATCATATGCAGACTTAACCAGTTTGTTACTTATATTCCTGTCTAAATCATTTAAACATATAAACAATAGCAGCAGCCCTAGCACTGACCCCTGTCGGGCACCACTCTTAACTTCACCTAATTCTGATAGGGTTCCTCACACCATCACTTTTTACTTCCTGTTTTTAGACAATTTTGTACCCATCCACACACAATGACCTGAACTTCCACTTTTTAGATTGACAACCAATCTCTCATGTGGCAGCTTATGAAATGCTTTGTGAAAGACAAAATAACTAATATCATATTCACCACTCTGGTCATTTTCTTTTGTTGCATCCACATAGAATTCCAACATGTTAGTAAAACATGACCTCCCTCTTCTGAACCCAAGCTAACTGTTCAGAAAAACTACTGTTTTTGCCATCTGTTGCTCAGTCTTTTCCTTAATAATCCTTCCATCCACCCATTATCCAACCCGCTATACCCCAACACAGGGCAAGGGGGATCAGCTGGGGCCAATCCCAGCCAACACAGGGCGCAAGGCAGGAACAAATCCTGGGCAGGGTGC
The DNA here is from genome assembly GCF_900747795.2 of Erpetoichthys calabaricus. Lineage (NCBI taxonomy): Eukaryota > Metazoa > Chordata > Cladistia > Polypteriformes > Polypteridae > Erpetoichthys > Erpetoichthys calabaricus. The sequence continues at coordinate 190,971,814 of NC_041397.2, forward strand.
CAGCCCACCATAGTTCCTTAATAATTCCACCCATTAATTTACTTGTCATGCACATAAATCTTACTGGCCTATATTTGCTTGGATCTGCCCAATCACCCTTTTTATATAATGGAATAATATTTGTAATTTTGCAGTCCATCAGAATTTCTCCAGTGTACAGTGGTTTCCAAAAAATATGTGTGAAGGGATTATATATGTACTCTCTAACTTCCTTAAGAACTCGAGGGTAAATATTATGTGGTCCTATGATCTGTTTGATTTCAACCTGTTTAATCCAAGCACTACTTCTCCCTCTACAATTTCCTATTTGCTCAGTACAGTACCTCCTTAGTAGTCCCTGTTACCACTGCAATATTATCCACTTCATCACATGTGAAGACTTCAGACAAATGCAAGTTTAGAGTATCTCCTTGTTCATTTTCTTTATATTTTAATTACCCTTTACTACTCCTGATACACTTCACCTTCTCTTTGACTATTCTTTAACTACTAAAATACTACTAAAAACTGAAAAGAATCTATTTGTCAAATTTATTTCATTTAGTTGTTTTGTATTGTATTTTATTGTAATTTTTCTGTTGTTTTTAATTCATTGGCACATACACTGTATAACTTTTGTGAAAAAGTAATCATCAAAATGACTTTATACATAACAAATGAAAGGGAACACAGGATGGCTCATGTTGTCCTATCTCAAAGAGTCAGCAGCTAGATTTCATGACCAGGAGAAAGACATGGTAAAATGCCAAATTCTAAGCCAAAAATCAATCCTATAGCCCTTGAGAAATCAAAACACTGCCAGAAATCTTAGCTGAACAATCAAAGTAAAGAATTCAATATCAACACTTTCTTAAAGTAATTTTTATGTAGTAGTAGTTATTATGCTTTTTCGAATAACTAGTAAGAACACATCACTGACATTAGAACATGAGAACAATCTGGACAAGAACAGGCCATTCAGCCCAACAAAGCTTGCCAGTCCTATTCACATAATTCTTAAAAAAATAACATCAAATCCTTCTGTCTACCACACTACTCGGTAGCTTATTCCAAGTGTCTATCATTCTCTGTGTAAAGAAAAACTTCCTAATGTTTGTGCAAAATTTACCCTTAACAAGTTTCCAGCTGTGTCCCTGTGTTCTTGATGAACTCATTTTAAAATAACAGTCTCGATCCACTGTACTAATTCCCTTCATAATTTTAAACACTTCAGTCATGTCACGTCTTAATCTTCTTTTGCTTAAACTGTATAGGCTCAGCTCTTTTAATATTTCCTCATAATTCAACCCCTGCATCCCTGGAATCAGCCTAGTCGCTCTTCTCTGGACTTTATCCAGTGCTGCTATGTCCTTAATACCGTCACAGGAATGATGTCATTCATTGTGCGTACACCTCCAGCCATCTGAGCCTATGCAAAGAAAATGGCAGCAGCCACAATTTAAACAACACAGCATCTGAAATGACAATATATATGAAAATATATCAACTTTTAAAGTACTAATTCTAGCACAAAATAAATAATATAAATTGGCAGTCAATAGGCAAAAACCTCTAAAGAGAACAGAAAAGATCAAAACTAATACTGAAGAGTAAGAGACATAAAAAACAGAATTATAAGTGTAGCTGAGCCAAGACCCCGAGGGCTGTTTTCTCTTTTGAAGCAATGACGCTAATCAGGAAGAGCAGTAACCATGACCTTGCCCACCCACCAGTGAAATGTTAAAAAGAGTCCTGATTCCCAGTGCGACTGTCTAACAGTCAATGTTGATCACCATTATCATAATTGTTCTGGAAATTCTGAGTAATATCTGTTATGATGACTGTTGGAAGGGCATTCCACAGTTTTTTTCATTACAGAAACATTTAGTAAAACAAAGAATGGGTTTTCTGGCTCATTCCCAACTGTGAATGAGTATGAAAGTTCTGTATATGGCTGCTAAAGTTCTGTGATGTCGTAGCTGATACTGAAGCATCGTGATTTTAAGGAAGATGACAGCAGCTCTCTGGTGGGTCTTTCATATACATACCTGTGGGGCATCATGGGAACTGGAGTTCCAATGTGCAGCCCTACTGGGTCTCATGGGAGCTGCCAAAGGAGGTTGATGGAAAGAGGTTTCCTCCTTTTAGGAAGGTTCTGCCTGAAGTGCTCCCTGGATGCAACGTGGTGGCACTGGATGTACTTCTAGGGCTGGTATAAAGAAAGCCACTCTTCCTTACTCGGTGAGTCAGAGCTGGGGGGAAGAGGATGAGGTTCACTGAGGAGGAGTAGACAGAATGAAAGAAGAGAGAAAACAGAAAGATTAATTGTATTTAACAAAGAAACCTGTATAACAGAGGTATTTGCAAAATAAATCATTTGTTTCCACCTGGGACTTGTGTTTGTATTGTTGTGCCTGGGATTTGGGGTGCTGCAATGCCCCATACTGGTATATATATACTGTATATATACACACATACACACTCACCGGCCACTTTGTTAGGTACACCTTGCTCATACCGGGTTGGACCCCCTTGTGCTTTCAGAACTGCCGTAATTTTATGTTGCATAGATTCAGCAAGGTGCTGGAAACATTTCTCAGGTATTTTGGTCCATATTGACATGATAGCATCACAAAGTTGCTGCAGCTTTGTTCTTCTTGCTATTAAAGTTTGTTTGTTTTAATTTATTATTGGCTCTTCTGGTTTTTGACCACTTGCTTCTAGAATTATGTTTTGAGAATTTCTGATTTACTTCTTTTTTTAAAAAATATACAGTAGAAACTTGAGCATTTTTTGTACTTTTATCTTTATTTATGTTCTTATGTTGTGAGATTTATTTTTTATTTTTTTAAGTCAACTTTTTTTGGAATTCGCTTTAAGTTTCTTTACTTAGAATCTCATTTTGAAGTCTAAGTTATTTTTCACGGCTTTTTAAAGACCCCCCTTTCTTTTGGGTGATTTTTGCAAGTCTCTGACATTTTTGGAGTGTGCAGGTCTCAGGACTTTTTTGAGGCCTTTGGGTTTTTTGTTGTTTTCAGGGCAGAATTGTAACACATAAATATATACAATATTTATTAATAAAGAGAACACAGAAAGATATAAAAATGCTGGGGATTCACAACAGATTCCACATTTATTAAGAGACTACTTTGGAACTACAGACTGGGATATCCTGCAGGGATCATATTGTGAGAATATTGAGTAAGAACTCTACGCTGCTATGCCAACAACAAGCCATGGATTACAAGTGACATCAAGGGCCTTTTGAACCAGAAGAAAAGGGCTTTTAAAGGCGCTGATCAGCATGAGTTCAAGTGCGTGCAGAAGGAACTCAGAGTCCAGCTCAGGGCGGCGAAGGAGCAGTACAGGAGAAAACTGGAGCAGAAGTTGCAGAATAACAGCATGAAGGAAGTGTGGGATGGGATGAAGATCATCACTGGCTGCAGCTCAAAGCGGGGTGCCACCATTGAGAGAGACGTGAAGAGAGCAAACCAAATGAACAACTTCTTTAACAGGTTTGACCACCCTAACCCACTCTCACCTCGGAGTAATACACCCTCCACCCATCCTTCTGCTGATACCAGCATAGGAGTGACATCCCCACCCACAATTACAGCAGCGCAGGTGAGCAGAGAGCTGAGGAAACTTCGTGCCAGCAAAGCAGCGGGTACAGATGGAGTATCGCCATGACTGCTGAAGGTCTGTGCATCGGAGCTGGGGGGTCCTCTACAGCGCATCTTCAACCTGAGCCTGGAACAGGGGAGAGTCCCGAGGCTTTGGAAAACATCTTGCATCACCCCAGTCCCAAAGGTATCACGTCCTAGTGAGCTGAATGACTTCTGGCCTATTGCTCTGACGTCACATGTGATGAAGTCCATGGAGAGGCTGCTGCTTCACCACCTGAGGCCTCAGGTCCAACACGCCCTCGACCCTCTGCAGTTCGCATACCAGGAGAAGGTGGGAGCGGAAGATGCCATCATCTATATGCTACACCGATCCCTCTCCCACTTGGACAGAGGCAGTGGTGCTGTAAGAATTATGTTTCTAGACTTCTCTAACGCCTTCAACACCATCCAACCTCTACTCCTTAGGGACAAGCTGACAGAGATGGGAGTAGATTCATACCTAGTGGCATGGATCGTGGACTATCTTAAAGACAGACCTCAGTATGTGCGTCTCGGGAACTGCAGGTCTGACATTGTGGTCAGCAACACAGGAGCGCCACAGGGGACTGTACTTTCTCCAGTCTGGTTCAGCCTATATACATTGGACTTCCAATACAACTCGGAGTCCTGCCACGTGCAAAAGTTCGCTGACGACACTGCTATAGTGGGCTGCATCAGGAGTGGGCAGGAGGAGGAGTATAGGAACCTCATCAAGGACTTTGTTAAATGGTGCGACTCAAACCACCTACACCTGAACACCAGAAAAACCAAGGAGCTGGTGGTAGATTTTAGGAGGCCCAGACCCCTCATGGACCCCGTGATCATCAGAGGTGACTGTGTGCAGATGGTGCAGACCTATAAATATCTTGGAGTGCAGCTGGATGATAAATTAGACTGGACTGCCAATACTGATGCTCTGTGTAAGAAAGGACAGAGCCGGTTATACTTCCTTAGAAGGCTGGCGTTCTTCAACATCTGCAATAAGATGCTGCAGATGTTCTATCAGACGGTTGTGGCGAGCGCCCTCTTCTACACGGTGGTGTGCTGGGGAGGCAGCATAAAGAAGAAAGACGCCTCACACCTGGACAAACTGGTGAGGAAGGCAGGCTCTATTGTTGGCTTGGAGCTGGACAGTTTGACATCTGTGGCGGAGCGATGGGCGCTCAGCAGGCTCCTATCAATTATGGAGAATCCACTGCATCCACTAAATAGTATCATCTCCAGACAGAAGAGCAGCTTCAGTGACAGACTGCTGTCACTGTCCTGCTCCACTGACAGACTGAGAAGATCATTCCTCCTCCAAACTATGCGACTCTTCAATTCCACCCGGGGGGGGGTAAACGTTAACATAATACAAAGTTATTGTCTGTTTTTACCTGCATTATTATCAATCTTTAAATAGCATTATTCAAAGCTATTGACTCTTTATTTTACCTGCTTTTTTATTACTCTTTAATTTAATAATTTTTTTTTTGTATCAGTATGCTGCTGCTGGAGTATGTGAATTTCCACTTGGGATTAATAAAGTATCTATCTATCTATCTATCTATCTATCTATCTATCTATCTATCTATCTATCTATCTATCTATCTATCTATCTATCTATCTATCTATCTATCTATCTATCTATCTATCTATTTATTTAAACAAATAAATGAATGAATTGAAAGCCATTTGGTGGATTTTCTAGGCCATGTACAGTACCCAGGAGAGTGGAAGGTGTGGAGTCAGGAGAACACTGGAGACAGACTTAGAGAAATCTTTGCATATTTCTCCTTAACATAGAAACAAAAAAGCCTGCTGTGTAACCTGCAGGAGCGTGCGTAACAACCAAAAAACAAAAAGAGGCAAAATGGAATTGTGTAAAAGGCCATCCTTAGCAAAGAAGTTCCTATATGTTTAACGAAAATCTGAATTCTTAAAACAATAACAGAAAGTCAAGTTAAACAGTAAATCCAAAGAAGCCATGATCAAAAAGGAGAACTCACCAAAACACCAAACACATTCAATGAACAGCGAGGGATTGCATTTCCCATCAGCCTTTACAGGGCTGGGAGCAGCCAATCAAAAGTGATGGACAGGTGGCTCCACCTGTTGGGGGAACCACCCACAAAATACTGGAACACCAGAGAACAATATCAAAGCATGTAGAAACTAATAATAAATAAAACTAACATAAAATATATAATTAGACAAATAATAAAAATAAACAACAACATTAGCATAAATAATTGCAATAAAAGAAACAAAAAAGACAAAAAGAAGATATTTAAACATAATTCAGTGAGGAACCCTGGCTAACACATACCACTTGTAAGACTTGTATCAAACTCCCACATATGACAATATAATAAAAGATATAATTTTATATCTCTAGTATATATAGATCAACTTCAGTGTCCAGAAATTATTTAAAATAAAAAATTACCACAATGTACTCATTACAAGGGAACATAACAATAATACAGACCTCACAAGTGCACTATTTTTGAACTTATTACAATACATAGATTTAGATGAAAGACTTAATATAATATAGAAAGACAGATCAACTGCTGTTAGTGGAAGAGTTCAAGTATATCAGGATCTTGTTCATGATTGATGAAGAGAAGGTGGCAAGCAGACTGGAGCCGCAGTGGCTTTTCTGTGGGCACTGAACCAGCCAACAGTTGTGAAGCAAGAGCTGAGTTTAAAGATAAAACTCGGTTTAGCTGATGGTCATGAGCTGTGGGTAATTATCAGAAGAATGAGATCACAAGTACAAGCAACAGAAATGAGAACTGACACTCTGTGATAGGGGGAGAAGCTCAACAGTTTGGGAGAGCCTTGGAGTTCAGTTGCTGCTTCTCAGGATTGTGATGAGCCAGTTGAGGTGTTTTTTTGGCATGTTGTAAGGGTCCCTGGGGGGTTGCTCCCCCTAAAGCTGCTCTGAAAGAATCCCAAAGAGTGAAGACTGTGCAACAGACCCAGGACAAACTGGAGGGATTATATCTCTCGGGTGGCTTTGGGAACGCCTGGGAATTCTCCAGGAAGAAATGGAAGATGTAGCTGGTAACTGGGGTCTGGGCTGCCCTGCTTGGCCTGCTGCTGCAGTAACCATCACCTGGAGATAGATAGATAGATAGATAGATAGATAGATAGATAGATAGATAGATAGATAGATAGATAGATAGATAGATAGATAGATAGATAGATAGATAGATAGATAGATAGATAGATAGATAGATAGATAGATAGATAGATAGATAGAAATATGCTACATAAAAAGATCAATAGATATATGTAAAAGATGATATATAAAATAGATAGGTAGATAGTGAAAGGCACTATATATGAACTAGAGAGTAAAAGATTTAGATAAGAAATGCTATATAAAAAACATCAATCGACAGATGTGAAAGATGCTATATAAAATAGACAGAAAGATTTTTTTTACAAACCAAACTTGCAAATGAGTCAAAATGTTGACTGTGTCTCTTGACATAGCTGTGTTGTGTCAAGTGTCAGAGATGAGATAAACTATTCTAACAGCACTTTTTTCTTCAATTTTGTTTTTTTAGTGTCAAAACCTTGAATCGTATTACAGACAGCAGTCAGACACTGCACAAGTGTCAGCTATAAATAGAGAGTGGCAAGGTCCTCTGAAAAAAAGAGTACAGCCAATAAATAGAGTGCTTTACTTAACAACATCATCAACATTTTGGTCATGTGTCAACATTTAGTCAGCAATGAAGAAACAAAAGGCTAAATTAAGAAATCTTTTGAATATGTTTACAAAGCACATATGTTAAATATAAATTCAGAATGTTTTCATTTGCACTGTAAGATGAGAATGGTACAAGATTAAAGGTTCTTTAGCAGTGTTTCTTCTTGATGGAGGGTTGATAGTCTGACCATCCCCCATATTTTCTTGCCCCCATGTGATTCACAGGGCCAGCTGTGTAGACAGTGTCTAGACCATAAGAGTGTCTAAGGTACAAAAGAATTAATATGTGAACAACTGCATGGGCCTCAGTAAAACAAATATCAACAAAAATCATGTAACCAGGTCAGAGTTAGGGATAACCCAATTTACGTAGGCACAAATCTATACAAACTGCATTCACAAATTCAAGTCATCTCTCTATCCTTCTGTTTTCTTGTTCCGTTACTGGGCCAGGGAGCTGAAGTCAAGCCCAGTAGCACAGAATATGAGGCAGGGGGTGGCCTGTATGAGACCCCAGCTCATGTGTCCATCAATTTCAGGGGACACTCACTCGTGAACATTTAAGTGGAAGGATAACAAGCATTCTAATGACATGCTGCCTTCTAGCTGGCCTTCTTTTCCCGTTCTTACTTGCAAATACTTTATGGTGCTGATCCAAGAGTAGCAAGCTGTTGAACAAGAAGGTCTAGTGATGTCACTTTTGTAACACTATGAATAAACCTTCACTTTGAGAACCTTTGAGGAATGAAATTTGCTGTATTTTTCAAAATATCTGCACTTTTTGTGAAAAGGATAGTTTTATCCTGTATTTTAAGATGTATGTCTTATTTATTGTTCCCTTATGATCAGTATAAACTGATGTGTACAGACCTTTATTATAGTGCTTACTAGGATTGACACCATACAAAATGACGATTTAACTTTAATTTTAGTTCTGATTTATTGCTTTCATACTGATTGCTATGCTACTCCTCCAAGGTTGACGGCAATACTGTTTAGCACTTTGTGATAGCCAATGCACTATACAAAGAATGATGAGCAGTAATGTTGCTCTTGTTTCTTTGTATCATAATTTTTAACTGGGCTCCCTATTAAAAACACAATCTACTATACAGTATAATAAAACACTAAGGTGTCTGTATCCAGTCCATTAGAGCAATCTGATTGGTCAGTTTGGCTTTGTTGTGATTGGTCACTTTGGCATTTGGTGATGTAATGAAAGAAGAAGTGTGAAAGTAAGACGCATGAGGGTGAGCAAAGGCACAGGAGGTACAATGAGAGAGCTGCCTTCAAAGACGGCAAAAATAAAACCAGGAATGCGGCAAGAAAGGCACCTCAAAATGACAAAGTCTGTGATGCAGGCTTTACAGGAATGCGATTAATAGAGGGATAACTGGGGAAGAGAGGTTCAGACACACAAGGATACAGAAGAAAGGAGCTGAAGGTACACACAAGAGATAGCAAACATTTTTTAATTATTCTATTACTTGTCTTTGACAGATACTGTGGTGATAAGGCATAAAAATAGTACTGTCCTCCATTTCTTTGCTGCTTGTCTTTTAACAGGGTCTTCTCTCAAAGACACTACTTTTTCTAAACTGATTTGCAAACTGAGAGCGGTGTGTATAGTAAGGTTAAAATGAAAAGAACCCGCTGTGATAAGAAGATGCCATTACAGACAGAATCTTGATTGGTCACTAGAGAAGCGGGAGGTTCTCCTTATCTTAACTGGCTAAAACTGGCACACCCTGCACTTTAAACCCAGCAGCTCTGAGTGAGGATGAACAAACAAGGGGGTCACCACCTGAGCAAATTTATCACTGGTAACAACAGTCATTTTTTGACAGTGAGTTATAGGAAAGGCACTATATACTGTAAAACAATAATTGACTTCAATATAAATCATGATTCATTACATAGTCTTTTGTGATAATGCTCATTACAGTGAAAAAGATCATAAAAAGTGAGTTTTGAGATTTCTTCCATAAGTGATGTCTAGATTATATTTTTTTCTAATACTGTGCTGATGTTTGTGATAATAATCACTGTAAAATGCATTATACAGTATAAAACAATCATTATTTGTAATGCTCCTGTTAATTCATTGCCTTGTAAAATGAATAACAGTTTTTGGTTGGGTAAACACTTTAAAGTGACTATATAAAGTCAGTCTAATATTTTTCTTCATTAATGTTAACACTTTTAATTTTTGATCAGTGTTGCTGGTATTAGATAAGGCCATGATAATCTTGAGTCTTTGCAAACCCTTTATTTTATTTGTTAATAAGTTGTGTGTCCATGGCCAAATTTACTAGCAAGTTCATCAATGTTGCTTGAAATTTTTTACATTGTAATTACACTGTAGTTAGTGTATGGGTATCACTTCTCCTGCTTTTAATGCTGTTTACATAATGTTTTTGTCTCTTATTTAATAAGTGAATTGTCTAGGGGTCCCCAACTCCAGTCCTGGAGGGCCGCAGTGGCTGCAGGTTTTCATTCTAACCCTTTTCTTAATTAGTGACCTGTTTTTGCTGCTTATTAACTTCTTTTGAATTCATTTTAATTGACTTGCTCTTGAAGAGTCAGACCCCTTAATTGTTTCTTTTTCCTTAATTAGCAGCCAAACAATAATGAGATATAAAATGATCCAAATATGACCAGTAAACTGTGACCATCATACAATATCTGAAAATAAAGAAAGGTGAAGGTTTGAGGAAAATTGATCTGATCAGGTCCACACGACATTTTAACAGAGTTCTTAGAAAAGAGAAAATCAACAATTTCAGAAATGTCTGCTATTGCACAATGACAGCAACAACATGCAATGTAATTAAAGAACAAGTTTAATTAACAATAAGAATCAGAGCCTAATTAAGCAACTGGTTGGAGTGAAATTGGTTGGAGTTTGAGGCCCTGACTTAGTTGGTCTTCTGCTGGCTCACTTGCTTCACATTTCATTTCTGTTTGGGTGCCATTTAAAGAAGGAAATGAAGCAAATCAGAGGAATGATGAAGAAATTCAGGGGAACAAAAACAAGTCAATTACAATGAAAGGAAAATGAGTTAATTAGTAGCAAAAACTGGTTACCAATTCTGAAAAGGGTTAATATGAAAACCTGCAGCCACTGGGGCCCTCCAGGACCGGAGTTGGGGACCCCAGTCTAGGCTATTGCATGCAGTACACACTCATTTAACATTAGCGGGGCCTTAACAGATGGACTTCTGAATTTAATTTCAGATTGAGTGTAACATGTAGGAATTTGGAGAAACATGAAGTTAACATTTAATGAATTTAGTGTGTTTACTCGCTCAATGAAGCTGACACATTGCTTTAGTTCAACTGTGCTAAAAATGTTTGGTTAATGATTTTCATTTATAGTCAGAATCTAATGCTTCTCACTTCAGTGTTCAACAATGGTTCTTCAGCACTGATAAATTCCACTTGCCCTAATACTGCTCTTTAATTCCATTGTCCTGGTATAACCATTCACCAAGTTCACTGACTGCACCAAGATTAGCAGGGAAGAAGTGAGAATGTAGAAAATGAATCTTTAGTGACATGTGGTACTCCATGGTTTTGTATGCTTGAAGCGTGTCATCTACCCTGTTCTTCAGTTGCCAAGAAAATCCTCAACAGCATTCTTGAATGTCTTCCATGTGATTTCCTCCAGCCCTGTTTGCAGATCTCAAACTGCTTGTCATTGGTGATGTGTCTGATTTAAGATAAAAATGCCTTCCTTAATCTTATGATCGGTTATTTGTGAGAAATGTCTGTCTCAGCTCTGAGTTTCCTTCACCTTTCTTGTTTATTGCTTTCGCAAAGTTTTTCATCAGTCCAAGTTTTTTTTAAGTTCAAGGTTAGGTTCACTGGCAACTGTAAAGCAGCATAGTGTGAGTGAGTTAGTGTGCCATGAGAATGGTTGGTAAAGCCTTTAGGATTGGGGCTGGTCTTGAGGTTGACACCTTCCATTTTTACATGATAAAATTGATTTCGAAGACCACACTGGAAACACTGAAAAATTGCTAATGTTATTGTCTGTAGAAATTATACTTTATTAAAACCATAGAGGTTCAAAAGCGGTGTCAAATACGTTAGGGAAGTCATGCTTTTATGGGAAAGAATTTCAAGGTTAATCCAGCGAAAAGATCTTAGGGGAACACGCCAGCTCACCCATCTCAGAAGGCCATGGAAGACCTTGCCCCCGAACTGTGTCTTCCAATTTTTCCTACTTCAAAACATTGTGTCTAGCATGCTGTCATTTACTAGACCACCAAGGAAGAGAACAGATCTTCAAACAGTGACTGTGAACCCATTTTTAGCCTATTAAAGCTAATAAACTGCATTTCCACTGTGAAACCCAACACACTGATGTCATTCTTTTTATATTGTCATGATAAAAAGAGCACTTTGTGATTCAAATGAATTAATTTTTGACATCTAGTAGTATATTCATGTGATAAAACATTTAAGTTTTATACAGGTTAAAATGCTGACATTTCTTTTTTAACTTTTTAACTCCGAATAAGAACACCATTATGGAGACAACTATTTAAACTGTAATTCATACATTCAAGTTACCAGTGCACAGTTTTGTCATCCAGATGATATTAACACTTACTTTCTTTCTCATTTCAAATACCAGTCTGATCTCTCTTGTTCAAAAATGCAGTCCCCATAGGTTTAGCTGGTCTTTTGTAAGTTGGCGGCTGGCTGGGCAGCTATTTATAGTAGACAATGCGATCAGGACTATTTTGGGAAGAGAGTGCAAGCAGGCTGAGAGCTAAACACTGTTGAGAGGACATTATATTATTTTTCACTTTATTGGATGATATTACATCATATGTTTTAATAAAAGAACAAACCCAATAAACCAATACAATAAAATTAGAAACACATTTGAATATTCGTGGAAGTGTGTACAAATCATTTATGACCCTCGAAAAATACAGTACATAATTATATTGAAGGACAAACAAACTGTGATTGCATTCACTACAGTTTTGATACGCAGACTTATTGTGTTAAATTGGAAGAATCCTAACTCTCCTCTTATAAGTCAGTGGGAAACCGATGTTTTATATTATTTGAAATTGGAAAAAATCAAATTCTCAGTTAGAGGATCTGTACAGAACTTTTTCAAAACCTGGCAGGATCTAATCAATAATATTTTAGAATAAGAATTATCTCCGCATTTCTTTTTCTTCTCCATTTATCTTTATTGCCCTATTAAACTCAACAATTTAGGTATGCTTACAAGCTTTAAGAATTACTCCTTTGGCCATGCTCTCCTTCTCAGGGGTGGGCTTTGATTTGTTTTCAATCCTATTTTTTGTAAAAATTGATCTATTTGTACGGAATGATTACAATAAAATTAATAAAAAAAAAAAAGAAAAAGAAATATACATAATTATGTAATTGGTTAATATCTTTACCCAAGGGGATGTACAAGATCAGTACGCGGTGCAATTTCTTTCACATAGGCCTATTAGAAAGGGAGCACAATGAGATTAAGTGACAATCATTCAGTCATTCTCAAGTGGGCCTGAACCAGCTGTATTGCAAATTCAGATTCCAATACCTTAACCACTACATTCCTGTTATGGACACACGGAGTGCCCAAGTATTATTGTGAGTATGAAAAGACCAGGGACCTTATGTTTAAAACCTTACTTAGATTCATAATAAACGTTCACTCTCACTCGAAAGGAAAAATGGCATACATACAAAAAAAATGGATTATAAAACCATATGTATGCTACATGTCATGCCATGTTCTTTTAATCTCAAATCAACTTTAAACTATGTGCATTCTCCATCACTATACAGTATATATACCACTTTATACATTTTTTTTTAGAGTCTGTCAGGCACCCTAAAAATTACTGGGCATCTATGGCCTGTTTATAGATTATATTAGCCTACTCTATTAAGATTCAGTTTTCCCCATCTAGGATGCATTCTTCTCAGAAGCAGGTTTGTCATTGAACACCAACTTCTCTTGTCGTTGTTCATTAAATAAGTCCCCAGTTGGAAGAGGCAAAATCCACAAGTGACATTAGAAGTTGTCTCTGGACTCATCCTGTGGTCTGTGGAAGGAAGAAGAAGAAGACATTAGTGGTTGTAAGCCCTCAGGCACTTGAAGCAGAGGTGTCACCGTACTAAAGCTTTGGAGATGCTCCCTATGTGCACATGTAATACAATATATATACACCAGTAACGGCGCACTACACTTGACTTGAGCATTCATTGTTTTCATCCTCTTTCTCTGTACGTTTACCATTCATTTGCTCAGAGGTTGATGTACTTGCTGATTCCTGAGCAGCTCTTGTTTTTTCCACCCTAGCGGGCCGCTTCTTCTCTTCTTTTGTCGGCATCTTTTCGCATTAAAACAGATTAAGTAAGTGTTTGTGTTGTGATTACTTAGTACGTTTTCTTTAATTTTTCACTTAAGCTGGCACTTAAGTCTTCAATCTCCCTCAAGAATGATTTAATATATGAAGAAGTAGGGGAAGTGATGGTGATGGTGGTAGGGATGAGAACGGCGCCTGTATGCATGCGCTGCACAACCGCCCTGCTGGCCACTGCCGAGAGTTGATTCTACAATAGAATAAAAATAAAAAGAGGAATAACATTGGAGGTCAATCATCATCCCAAAAGCGGATAGTAGACTTCAAGTAGTATATGTGTATTAACTTTCAGGTCAATAGTTCAAACGGTTTGCGAGCTACAGGTGATTTAAAATCCTGGACAGACAAATGGGCATCCACGATAGCATATTATATAAGAAGAAATATATTGTAAATATGGAGTAAGAAAAAGTGGAAACCCTGTTTAGATGGTGAGATGAAAAGGACAAAATTAACAGCACATGAAGGTGCTTCACAAAATATTGAGCTGAGGATCGTCAAGAGCGCTCTGATGTCTTCAGTAAATGGGTCCAAAATGAACAGTGCCTTTCTGGAGAGTCAGGGATTAAATATTGGCGTCCTGAAAGGGGAAGGGCTTCAGAGTTGTGGTGGAGGTGGGTTACAGGTCTTCCAACAAGTGAACCTCAGAAATGCAGGTAAAAAAGGAGAAGTGGTTGGTGAGAGCACCCCCCTTTCTGTGAGTCACTAAGATGTCCCCTAAACTAATGTGATTAATAAAGGCACTACAATAAAAAATCCTATTCCCTCTTCAGTGGGACTCTTTATTCAAAAAACATGACTGATCGCAAGAACACAAAATTCAAAACCTTAGTATCCATTGGTGGGATTCACAAAGCTGATTATCTGGTAATTATTATGGAAGTAGATGTGAAACGGGTGTGGAATAGTGTCTAACTGAGGTGCAAATGGTCCTTTGGGTCAGATAATGATGACTGCCTGCTATAGTGAAAGATTAGGTGGTCCCATATCACTAGCAGTCTGCTATTTATAGTTAGTTATTCATATTAACATGGCCTGTATTCCAGTAAGTAAGGCACTCTGCCATGTGCAAAAGCAGACCCAAAGCTGGCTGACATGTATCAAAGGCACAAATAATGAACATGTGATGTGTTCTGTTAGGAGACGTAGACATACTTGGAGTGCAAATCCCATCCATTTTTAAAACCACTAAATTCAGGGTCACTGAACTGACACTGGTTACAAGGCAGAAACTAAAGCTGAATATGGGACCAGTCCCTTGCAGAGACCACTCACATAAAAACGTCCACACTCACTCTTTCTGGGATGATTTAAAGTATTAAATTAACTGAAAATCATGAAGAAGAAGAAGAAGAAGAATAAAGCAACAGCTAGTCAAGCGATGTGAACTGGAACTGAACTATGACAATACGTTAAAGCAGCAACCCAGAAATGACTATATCACCTAGTCTTAATTCTTACTGCACCTAACACCTAGATATTTAGTTTTCCTGGTTTTTCTAGGACTAAGGTTGCCAGGACGTGCAGAGTCTTGTTAAAATCACAAAAAAGTAAAAGAAGAAAATAAGAAGTACATTATATGTAAGCATCAAGTGACTGGAACCTCCAGAAACACAGGAAACAAAACAGTCTGTTAATCAATTCAGTCTAAATTCAGTCAAGTCCCTTCCAATGTAGTAGCACAGGATGAAAAAATGGATAAGATAGCAAGTATGGTGAGTTAAAACAATTGAAGCATGAGGAAGACAAAATTAGACATTCAGGGATCAGAAACAAAAGACAATTCCCTTTAATTTTCTTTCCTTCTTTACATTCAGCCTTCCTATTCTCTTTTGCCCAGAGGGGTTAAAAAGGATGCCAGATAAGACCCTCTGACCTGGATGAAGCTGGTGTCTATTAGCAAGCATTCAGAAACATGTTTATTATCTGAACCCTTCTACTACTACAGGGTGGCAGAAAGCTGGAGTCTGCCCTGACAGCAGTGGGCACTGTATTTTGCAGCATTGACTGACTGCCTAATCCTCCTGCACACACAGCAAAATAGGTGATGGAAGGACAAATACTGTAACAATTGATTTTATTGTTGGTTAACTTTTGTGGTGTTATTGTGCAAGAATACATTTTTTGCCTGACCAATGGGCTTGATCTGTTACAGCTTAATAACATTCTCAGAGGGCATTTGATATTATGAAAAATTCTCTTTCTAAAGTAAGGTTAAAACTAATATGTAAGTGCATAAATGCAATCTAAATCTATGTCACAATATGAAAAGCTAGCATAAAGTAAATGGTAATTATTGGGCAGTATATTAATGCAGAGATTAGCACTGTTGCCAACTAAGTTTGACTCTTGCACTTTCATATTCTCCATATAATGTCTCCTTCTGTCTGTGTGGGTTCTCCTCTGGCTACTGCTTTTCCACCCACATCCTTTAAGACTTGAGTTTAGGTTGATTGGTGATTCCAAATTGTGTGAATGGACTGACTCTCTGTGAAATGCTTGTTCCTGTCATCTGTTCAGTGCTTCTGGGATAGGCTATAGCCTCCAGCAATACTAAACTGAATTTATTAGGTTTCAGAATGTTATATTTATAATTTATTACCACTCAGTATCGGGGCAAGGTGTGATCTGTTATAATTCACTGAAAATGGTGAAAAGGGATGAAGCTTCTGAAAAGACTCATAAACCAGGCCACCGCTTTTCCTAGGCTACCCAGCAGTAGTCCTCACTCCAAACAGCCTGTCCCCAAACTCTTCTGGCAGCCTTAAGCATGTCCAGGTCCCAAAAGTAAGGAATCAAGTTTGTAAAGTTAAAAAAATGATAAATCCCAAATGTCCAAAATGTATTAAAATGCCCTTCAAGGGAGAGGAAGCATAAAAACCCTCTAGTTAGAATGACTAGTACAAAAATGGGATCTTTATAAAAGAAATATATTTATTTATAGATCAAATGGTAACACTTTAGTTTAGGTACTGCAAAAAAGCTTTTATTACACATTTACTACTATATAACAAGACATTAACAAACACTTCTTTTGGTCTTCATAACACGTACAAAGCATCAGTAAAGTTTTTCTTCATCTCTGCAATGTGACCGACTAACAAGACTTCACTTTGGAGTGGCCTGAGGTGGCTTAACGAATACACATTTTTCTTGATATTACATATTTAGTATAAGACCTGTGAATTCTTCATATTAATAAGTCATTTTACCATCATGTGAATATACTGCACTGCACAGAGATGAATAACCTATCTACTGATATTGAATAAGTGTCATGAAGACCAACAGAAGCCTTGGTTAAGGTTTTGTTACATAAGAATAAATGAGTAATAGTTGCATTTTTGCAGTACCTATACTAAAGTGTTACCTAACAAATAAATGGCAAAATAATGCATAAAAAGGCAATCCACAGTGAATAAGACCCAAGATGAAATCTAATATTGAAAAAACAGAAACAGAAGCAAAATATCCCGAATCCTGAAATTCAGTGCTCACAATTAATGCAGTCTTTCCAAACATTAATGAATCTCTGAAGGTCCACTTCTTGGCCTCATAATATATAGAATGAGGGTGGTCTTCAGCCATACCATCAGAGTGGCCACATGTCTTGAGGCAGTTCCACCCACAAAATATAGGGAATAAAGGAAAACACATACTACATAAATAGTAAATAAATAAACAGAATAATACTAACAAAACATTAATAAAATAATTATCAGGACAAAAATACAATAAGCAAAGAAGACAGATATGTAAAATAATACTGTACACTGTATAAGCCTGGCAAGACACCCTGGCTGAAATATGACGTGAACAAACCATAGACTTGCCAATTCTTCATAGGACACAATCACAGTCTCCGCCATAATCTCACAGGTAATTTCTTTTCTGTTAAATTAACCATAGCTCTAAATAGACAGGACACTTGATTTTTTTTTGTCTATTAATTTGGAATAGAATTCAGAATGTAACATAAAGAGCTTTTTAGTACGTTTTTTGAGATGCATCTGTTTTTGTACTTTGGTCAATGTTTTTCTTCCTTTACACTCAAGTTTTAGCCATTCAAATTTAAGGGTGTGTACTCTTAGTAGTCAATGGTGAGTTTATTTGTTTGGAGAATCACAGCCATATAATGTGGTGATATGCTGTGTATTGTTCTCCACAGTAAGAGTTATGTTTCTCATAATAACATCTTGCCTGAAGAAGGGGCCTGAGTTGCCTCGAAAGCTTGCATATTGTAATCTTTTTAGTTAGCCAATAAAAGGTGTCATTTTGCTTGGCTTTTCTCTACATTCATAATGGCTAACACGGTACAACACCCTAGTACTACTCATAATAACCACAAATTTTAAGGAGGTGTTGTATTCTAGATAATGCACTGTTCTGGTTTTAAACTGTGTAAGGGTAGAAATAGATGAAAGGCAAATAGGTGATGATTTGAAACTGATTTATTTAAAATGGTGATAATAACATTTTGAACATTAATACCTAAAGAAAAAACAGATCTAACACATGATCGAGTTATTAGATCTTTGAGCATTTGACAAAATTGTATCAATGGTACAGAAACCATTTGCTAAAAGCATCTGTTTCCCAATCCATGTGATTATTAAAATTAGAACATTATATCCAAATTTAGACCTTGGTGAGATAAAATGCTTCCCAATTCAGGATGATGAGGATGATGTGCCACAAGGTCTACAAATGATCACCAGAATTGTCCCTGATTCTGTGTTAATATCTCATCTTGAGGGATCTTAACGGATACATGATCATGTAGATTTTTAAAAGGGGGTTTCAGTTCATCATAAAAAAAATTAATTCCAAGCATTCCTCAGCGATCGTTAGTCCATGATTTGTGGAAGCACATAAACCATTTGACACTGGTCTGACTGATACTAAGCAATCTTTCAGCAAATACTGTAAGGAAAGAGCTTCTCTGTATTTAGTATAACAAGATGTCTTAAGTATAACAGAAATGAATTAATGCACCTTTATGCAATGGCATTTCCATATTTTTTCAAAGCATACATTTTTAGACATTTATTAAAACAATCAGACTTAGACCTAGCCCAGCATGTGATAATTCTACCTCTATCATACAGACCAGATTAAGGTGAACACAGTGGGTCGTTGTTTGTGGATGGACAGGAAATTCTATGTGCAGTATATTTGTTCTCCCCACAGACAGAAGAAGCCAATCTTGAATATGCACTGTGGCCCCTACTTACTGTAGCTAAGTCCATTAAACATAAGTTTTGGCCAGCATAAGATATAGAGAACCTTGATTTTTGGGGTCTCAAACTTGAGTTTCACATCACTTCCTGAGACTCTGGCTAATGAATACACCAGGGTCCTGTCCCGAGGTTATTCTGTCCACTACCTTAACATAACCTGACTTTAAATTGTTATGTTTTAGCCAGGTTTTATTTTTTTTGCTTATTTTCTATTTTATTACTTATTTTGTGCTTATTATTTATTATTTTTCATGTTTTTGTGTAATTTCTGTAATGTTTGTTTTTAATTTAGTATTTAAAGATGGTGCCTTCAAGTTTTGGATATATTTCTTGTGTTTTGTGGGAGGAGCCCCAATAGGCGGAGCCACAATGACATCACACCCGAGGGCCCGGCCTCCACCTTTCTATTCTGGTGAATGAGACCGCTTCTCTCAGATTGTCATTGAGAGTTGTAGAAGATTATTGAGAAAATTGCTTATCTTTAATATATTCTGGTTTATTGGGGTGGTTTTGATAGTTTTTGGTTGCCTAACTTGCTAACCTCTTATTCCCATGTTTCTATTTTTTTCCTCATATTCAACAAATTCTCAAGTTATAAAGAAATGGTGTTTAGGGATGTTTTGACTTGCCAGATCTTTACATCACCCCCTCTCTTGTAGGGTAATTTTTGTATGTTGTACTAACATCTGTAATATTTTGAACATTTAAAGCCAGTACCCCATTTGTGGGCCCATGTAGGCTGAAGCCTTCATATAGCCTGCCTGGGGTAAAGCCATATTAAGGCAAGTCCTGACCTTTATTGGGAAACTTTAGCACGTGTTGTTGTTGATGTAGTAAGCCTCACACACATCTTGGCATGTTTGTGTCTCCCTATTACAACATAAATAGGAATCGTCCCTTCTGGGACACCAAACATCCTCGCCAGTATTTTTTAACCTGGGTGTCCTTAGATTTTATACGCAAAATTCAAATTTATACTTTCTTTCTGTAGGATTACAGAACATTTGGATTTTGCAAATCTTTAAAAGCTTTAAATCAATCTTTTAGACATAGGTTTTTCTGGTAACACCACAAAAATTGTCTTATCTGGTGCTGAAAGTTATATTTGAATTTCTGTTGCTGCATGAAAAGTTACCATTACACACA
Organism: Erpetoichthys calabaricus; assembly: GCF_900747795.2. NCBI lineage: Eukaryota > Metazoa > Chordata > Cladistia > Polypteriformes > Polypteridae > Erpetoichthys > Erpetoichthys calabaricus. The sequence goes on from NC_041397.2 coordinate 190,991,957, forward strand.
TTTAAAGTTAAACTCAATTATATAATTGTTGTTGTTATTACTATATTACCTGTTTGTAGTTAAACATGGTTCCACTAAGGAATTAGGGCTGAGACCAGTTCTGTTTTTTTCTGCATATTTTGCCTTAAGGAGGTGGAGTTTGCCAGTGACGCTAAGCTGCAGTTATCATTTAAACTAATGAACACTTCTTCAGTTTTTGATAACATAGCTGCTTTAGTATGGGGAAACAGTGGATATGTGAAAATTGATTGTCTTTAAAGTTCTTATAGTGGGTGATAATTCTGCACAGAACAATAACATACAGAAAACTCTAAATTCAACAAGCTTCACTACAGCTCACTAAAGGAAGGATTAAATTGTTGCTTCTTAATTCCGATGCTTTGAAAAGCCTGTTTTCTCTGCTTTAGAAATTAAGGATGTTTCTTAATTTTCAGGATCATTCATTTAAGTTAAACAGAATTAACTAAAGTAATCGTACAGTATATGGTTAGCCTGTTCGTATTGTTTTCTAAAACTTGTAGCAATATGGATTATTATTTATTTAATTATTAATATTAATACCAGATAGAAAATGATCTAGTTCAAAGGAGAATTGAAATAATCTAGCAACGTCTGGAAGATAGGGAATATTTTTCGGGAAAAAGAGACCAATAACTATTAATCTGAGCAGAAGGCTAAAGCCAGAAAGACCAATCAGCACTCACCACAAAACTGAAACACAAGATGAAAGCTGAAAAGGTCCTTCCCATAACAACTGATCCTTTCACTAATACTAATACAGAAGTTTGTCTTGTTTGTTTTACAAGTGAATCCAAAAGCCCCTATCTTGAACAGACATTGTGTGATAACTTGTCACATAGTTGTAAAGTTGGAGCACATGAATGGCATTAACGTTCATGACCAAAACAAAGAATAAAAAGGCACCACAATGATGGTATTAGCACAATGCTTAAAATGAGAAGGAAAAACATAAATATAAAAAGAAATTTGAAAAGAAGAAGGAGGACATTCCCACAATGCATTCACAAGAATTTAACTATTAAGAAGAACTAAGTAGTATGACCATACCACTCTGAATGTTCCACATTGGCTCCCAGTTAAGAATGAAAAAATTAGAATTGTAAAACAATCATATTGACATATAATTTTATAAATATCTTAGACCTCTTATCTTTAATTATGTTCCAGAACATGTTGTTCTTTTATGATTAGAGGAGACATGGAGGCCACAACAGCTAATGTTTTGAAGGCCCAGGAAATTAAATTTAAATGAATAACAAGCAAAGGTCAAAACCAAGAGTTCAAAATGCACTAGCATCAAAATGAGAGACAGGGAGTGAGGTCAGGAAACATAGGAAGGTGTCAACAAACTGAGGAACTTTTACAGAAAACGAAACTCTAGAGAACCTTTTATAAGGACATGGCACTGAATGCAATGCCTGTGACATTTTGCTGTACAATCTATGGGGACACACTCCAGGGGGGTATTTTTCGTACGTCGCTTAAATCATCCGAGATCAGGTGCCTCATCTTGGATAAGTTAATGCCGGTGACACTCATCCGGGATAGGTCGGTTTTTCAAATGCAGCTGTGTATTAGATTAGTTTAGCTGGATCTAATCATACGAGATGAATGCGTGCGCCCGCGCTGAGTGAAAAGCCCATATATATTGAGTCTAGAAAACATGATCAGCAAGTCTTTGATAGGCTGTAACAAAATGATGAAAGAACGGGCGCATTTTTTTTTCACACACGCGGCACAAGACCTTTTATTCGAAGGACATGAAGAATTTTAAGATTTAATATGCACAAGGGGTAACACTGCAAAAGCAGCCCAGACCAGAAAAGACGGCTGGCAAAAAGTGGCCGACAAATTAAACGCTAAGTAGTGTGCATTGTACTTACTGAATGCAGCGTTTCATTTCCTATGTGTCAGATTAATTATTATTTAATAAGTCATAATTCCAGATCAAATGTGAGCACAAGGAGAACAAGGGAACAGATTAAAATGAAGTACAAGAATATACTTCAAACTGGTAAATATTGGTATATAACTATTTAAAGAATTGTTGACATAAATAATCATATATAATATAAAAAAACATTAATTGTAAAGCTAATAAGAAGGCACACAAGCAAAAAACAGGTGGAGGTCCACGAGGTCCAGAATTAACCCCTGCAGAAGAGTTGGCTCTCCAGCAAAATGCCCATCGCCCTGTTTCTGAGGGCATTCCAGGGGGAAGCTCCTCCTCAGAACCAGTGGCAGGATGCAGTGGTCACTTCATTTCAGGTAAAGGATGGTCATTGCATATATTTGTCCTCCATGTGTGCCATAGGTATGTTCCATATAGTGCTCTTTTTTGTTGGGTCAGTTGCAGGGAATGTCATATCCCTTGAACCTGTGTCTGACCAATGAGATATTGACGAAGGTCAAATATTTGATGAAGACACTGTGTCTGATTATTCATCAGGAGGAGAGGTACATTTTCCAAATAATGTTTGATCAAACTCCACTCTGATCAGTTCCATGTGCCCCAATCACATTTGGAAATCCTTGGTAATGAGAATGTTAGGCTGATTGAGATTCTTTATGGAACTGTGGGTGGTTTAGCCTGTGTATTACCTACCTGCAATGGCATGAAACGCCTCTTTTATTGTCTGCACACGCAGGTGTCCAGGAAACACTATGAAAACCCGAAGGAAATATTTTAGAGACAAACAAACTTTATGAATTGCCTGGCAAACTGCACTTTTAGATAGATTTTCCGCATCGCCTACAGTATACAAAAAAGTGCTGCTTGTAAAAAACCTCAAAGTAATGCATACTGTCTGTATGGTTGTGAGAGCCCAACTTCACCTAGTTTGAATTCGAATATAAGGTGCTAATAAATCTTTGAGGTACAATATTCCTCCTCGGCTAAAGCGGTATCTTTCGAAAAGAATTTCCTCCGGAAGCAATAAAGGATCTTGCCGATCGTGCAAAACCCTCTCTATATGAAATTCTCTTCGTATAATTTGTGCACCAATATCAATTAGTCGCTCATTCATGAACGGCGAAGCCATGACTGGATGACTTCCACGCACTGTCACTGATCACGTGTGTAAACTAATCCTTGTTTACGTAGAACAAACCTGCTCCGAGCAGGTTTGCGGATTAGTATGTGTTGCTATGACAACACTTCCAGCAAGAGTTTCAAAAAACCGACAGATCCAGGATCAGGCCAAATCGTCAATAATTACATCCGGCTAAACGACTAATCCACATATGAAAAATAACCCCCTGATGACCAAACGTTGTATTCTAACAGTAACAAAAACTTTACATTATACAAATGAAAATAATTCTATGCAAATCATTAAAAGAAAATGATGATAAATTCAGAAGTTCCAAACACTCTTAAACCTTAGGAAGAAAATATCTGTGATGAAATCAATTTTTAATTTAAAGTTACGGAACGAGAAAGAGCTATACACTTTTTAAATATTAAAATGATCTACCTGCTACTATGAAAGAGACCCTATTCTGTCAGCATTTAAATCATTCATGAGGACCCTATGTTAGAACAGCAATCTCTTATTTGACATGTTTGTCAAACAATCGTATTTCTTTTTAATTATTCTAGCAGTCTTTGTGTTTTGCCACACAGAGAGACTTGGTAATTTTTTATGAAAAAAATCTGGAGAGGAACATAGTCAAAGGCAGACAAAGTTTGTTAAGCAAAAAGCAAACCAATCTGTTGTCAAGCCTTAACAGTTGTTCCAACAATAATAGTCAAAAGTATGTGGTCTTTAAATTAAATTAAATTAAATAACAATGCAATTGCAAAAATAAGGTCTATATCCACAAACGTAGGAGACTAGAAAGTTGTAATGCAAAGATTTATACCTAAGAACATTTAGCATCACTTCCTATCATCTGAGCCTAGCAATGTTGTAGATACTGAAGTGAAAATGTCAGCGCCCATAACAAAACAAAATAGGCATTATGGGAACATAATTTAATGTCTTTAAAGAAGTGTTTAAACAAAAAAAGTCATAAGAATCAATTTCTGCATAATTCAAAACAAAATAAAAAAGAAAATTCATGACAAAATGTGCCATAATGCAAAAAAGAATTTAAAACAACAATAAATCTTAACAGTAGACTGTTACAAAGTGAGATTATTTTTCTGTTGTCAGTGTGGTTGTTTGGAAACACTGCTGCTTTGATGTAGACAACTCTTCAGACAGTGTCAATGTGTCACAAACTATAATGGACATGATGTAGAAATGCCTTTGCATTTTAATATTTTTGTGCACTGTTCGAGTTTTCAAGAAACAACAAGATGAGAAGTTAATCAAATGCAGATTCTGTGTATTCTGGCATATGTTTAAAATTTGCAGGTGCCATTCTTTTTAAATATAATTATTTATAAGTATTAAAAGAAACTAATTTATTGAACAGAAAATTTTAAACATAAAATGTGTATGAATTTCTAGATTTCTATGCAGTGCGACTACTATTGTACTGAGACAACAAGCCATTCCATTTTTTTAATACCGGTAATACGGTTTATTTAGAAGAAGTGAGTTATTAAGTCCCCAAAGGAAAATAATAATGCTTCTATAAGCCTTATAATATCACATAATTCTTGGTTCAGGATCCTTGCTCCATAGATTCTAAACTAAATCAGCCACTTTCCTAACTTATAGGGCAGGGGTCTGCAACCTTCACTATCAAAAGAGCCATTTTGCCCCCTCTTCCTCCAAAGAAAAATACTCTGGAGCCGCAAAACATAACACAGCTTATAAACTTTTAAAAGTTTTAATCTTTTTTTAGATTTTACATGTTACAACCACGGAATACAACAAACAGAAGTGCAGTGTGCATGTGTAGGGCTACTTTGAAATAAATTAAACTGAACTATGCAGGCCTATTTGGGTCCTTCCTATACCTGTGTAAAATTAAAATAAAAACTAGCCCACTTTAATATAAATAAAACATTTAGCTGTAGCTTAGCAGCTTTAAAAAAGTAAACATTAAATTCCATTTCAGTGTGCTGAATCAACTGAAGCACCTGAATATACAAAAAAACCTACATCAGCTCCGGGTCCGAAATGAATGTGTTTTGTTTTTCTGAAAAATAATAGCTTATTAAATACTATTGTTGTCACCTGTTTAAAATGACTTCTGTTTCTGAAGTTCGCTGCTGATCATCTCTATGTCGGGGCTGTACAATGTGACTTTGACCTTCACACAGGACTGCAGGCTCTCATGTGTGAGGCGGGAGCGATATTTGGACTTTATGAAGTTCATTCTTGAGAAAACTTGCTCACTTAAGTATGTTGTGCCAAAGATGGACAGGACTCCAAATGCATATTTTTTCATGTTCATATACGTTTCAGGAATGGCACTCCATGTGTCGAAAACAAATTTGTCGGGTTTGGGGAGGTTTTCAATATCACTCCATTTGTGCTCTTTAGCGAGAGTAGCCTTCTGACGGGTGACTTCTTCAAGATCCGCTGTCAGGCATTTGAACTTGGACACCCATTAATCTTTATCTGCTATGTCGTCCAGTTCAATTTCTAGATCGGGCTTACTCCTGTGAATGCGGATGTGTTCAGCAGGGATGGGTCGATGTCCAGGGGTGTGACAGGGAAGAAGAGAGTGTGTGTTTTTCCTTTCTGAACTCACTGAATCTTTCTCTAAATGCAGCTTGCATTTTCTGAACAATTTCCCGTTTGTTTTTAAAGTCGGAGAATAGATGCTCTGATATTTTTATGAACGATTCTTTCATGTATTCTCCGTCTGTGAATGGCTTACCCCTCCTTACGATCTCTTGAGCTGCCACAAAACTAGCAGCTGTAGTTGACTGTGTAGAAGTGATCCACTTTTTGAAAGTATGTTTGCTCTGTTCAGCTTTCCGTTGCAGTTCTGAAATTGCTCTCTTTCGCTTATCTTCACTTGGGTATTTTTCAGTGAATGCTGAGAGCTTGTTTTGAAAATGTCTTTCAACGTTACATTTTTTGTTGTTCGATAATTTATCGCCACATATTAAGCACACCGGTAAGCCAGCGTCGTTGGCGGTGAAGGCAAATGCTTCTGTCCACGCAGAATTAAACTCTCTAAATTAGATGTTAAAATGTATAACAGTAGTAGTAGTAGTAAATAAACATATATATAAAACATATATATATATATATATAAACACAAGTTAAATTAAGAAATTGCCATTATTCATTTTCATGGTTTTTATTTTTTTGTCAAGGCCAAAGGGAGCCACTGCAAGGAGGCTGAAGAGCCGCATGTGGCTCCAGAGCCGCGGGTTGCCGACCCCTGTTATAGGGTAACCTGTCCTCTTCTTTCATCTAAATAAAACCCACTATGCTGTGGAATTCCTTCTCTCTGGCTTGTCAGAACAGAACTGGCCCAGGAGCCCTCATTTTCCTTTTTCATAAAGAGTTTTTTGGAACCTGAGACCAGAAGGGTTTTGGGCTTTTTTTAAATGACATTCCTAGGTTTGATTCTGCAGAAAATAGCACAGTCCCAGATTTACCTTGTGTCCCCATCTCAGACATCACAAAGAAGTGGAGTGAACTGTGACAGTACATATTGACCACTGCTTTTTGTTTTGTTTCACATTAAATGTAAAATGTGTGGTGTACAGGGCTTAATAATGAAAGTGCACAGTATGCAAGTGATTGACTGGAAATGTCCAAGTTAAACAAATGTTACATGAAGCTGGCATGAATTCACCATTACTGCCAGAAGGTACCCTACTAATTGAGCCCTTGAGCAACGCCCTTAATCTGAAAATTGCTCCAGGGGTGCTGAACAATGGCAATGCAAAAAGACAATTTACCCTTGGAGATTAACAAAGTACAGTGGAACCTCAGTTTGCGAGCATAATTCGTTCCGGAAACGTGCTCGTAGTCCAAAGCACTCGTATATCAAAGTGAATTTCCCCATAAGAAATAATGGAAACTCCGATGATTTGTTCCACAACCCAAAACTATTCATATAAAATTGATTAATACAAAATATAAAGTAAAAATACATAAAACAAATTAACCTGTACTTTACCTTTGAAAAAAAACATGGCTGGTGTGATTGAGTTTCAAAACTCTTGTGGGATTGCACCCAACGGGACGACACGCGGAAGAGCGTCCCAAAGCAATCGCAGTCTCACAGCGCTGTAGCAGTGAATCCGAAAAGATCGCGGACATGCTATAAGCGCCTGCCGTCGATGGGTGATACAAGGAACAAAGGAACATTATAAATTTGCAGGGCCCTGCCTGACTGCTGTGTCTGTGTATAAATAACCGCGCTGTTGCTGTTTCAAGCTGAATAAAGCTGGTGTTGCTAAAATACTGAGACTCAGCTTCGTGTTTTAGGATGCAAAATGGGGACTCGCACATCACAGCACACACGCGCGTGCGAGCACACACACACACCACACACGAGCGCGTGCGTGCACACACACATACACACACACGCGAGCGAGCAAGCACACACACATACACACATACAGACACACATGCGCGCGCACACACAGTCACAATGCTAATGCTGTAGTAAACAGTATACGCTCGTACGGATGTTGACTATATGAGTGAGGGACGACGAATCAGACGGAGAATAGGAGATGATTGCCCACAATCCCGCAGCGAGAGAGAGAGAGAAGAACCATCAGCTCAGTTGTGATCACATGACGCTCAGCAGACAAAGCGTATACATACTACTCATACTGCAAGACCTCGCACGTTTATCAAGTCAAAATTTATTAAAAATTTTTGCTCGTCTTGCAAAACACTCGTAAACCAAGTTACTCGCAAACCGAGGTTCCACTGTATATCAAATTAAAAATCAACTCAAACATTAGGGTCAAGTCTACGTTAGATAAAGTCTTGTATGTAACAAAGTAAACATTGCTATACTTTTCCTCAGTAAATTCAACATTAAATCGATCAGCTTCAACAATGTAGCTGCCAAAGCTTTCCTTACTAATAATTTAATTAGACATATGTTTTTGAGTATTGAAATGCTGCAGTTAGCAGTTAATCCATTTGACAATTATAAGCCTACATTATAAGCTTCATCTCATGCTCTCTGGAAGAAAGTTTTAAACAATATCAAACAGCATTATTAAATATCCTCATAAGACCACAAAATATGCTTCTTTCTACAGAAACTTCCTAAATGATTATTCATATCATATTGGCTTGGTGTGCAGGAGCTGTTGATTTGTTTTCACCACACATCCAGCAGAGCAACAAGGGTTTTCAAGGGAGCATAGGAACAAAGAGCAACCTTAAAAGCACAAATGTGAGGGTAATTAATATTTGTCAGATTTTATCAACACTCTGAGTCCAATTAAATGCAGCCAATATCGCAGGAGAACTTTCCTACTGTTCATGTTAATTAAAACTGTTGTGCCATGTTGTTTCATTAAACAAGCTGTCTCTCAAGATTGTTGATTAAATAGCATTTTGATTCTTCCAGTTTTCTTGAGTGTAGCACACTCTTATATTTGATTTTGAGCTATATTGAAATCCATGAACTCTGAATGCTATATTAAAAATAAGCATAAAAATAAACATTGCTATACTTTCCCTCAATAAATTCAACATTAAAATTATAGCCAGCTTTGTACTGCAGTCCTGTTTTGCAGTCCTCAAAAATGTAATGCTTCCTAAAAATATGGCAATAGAGAAAAGGGAGAAGCCGTCCCTGGAAGGGAAGCTCATCCTTTACAGGTGTTAAAAGCTCTTTGTGCCTTTTGATTCTAGAAAATCTTGAAACACTGATGAGGGTATACTTTCTTCAGGAAGAAGCTTGACACCAGGCAGTATGGTGGGTCATTTGCACCAGGGCCCATGAGGTGGGACAGAGGCCCATGGTTACCTCATAGTTTGTGTTTTAGAAGGCCTGATTATTAACATGCTGGCCTACTTGACAACATAATGAGAAGGTTACTGGTGTTATCATTCCCTCAACTCCATGAAGCCTAATGACCTTTGACCTTTTATGTAGTTCATATGCTTTGGGGGGTTTGATTTATTATTTTTTTTGTCATTAAATTCTAGTTATGCCACTGATGCCACATGTCTAAGATATACAAGAGTAAACATAACCAAGATGAGCAAAGTGAACCACAAGTGTCTGTCAGGGCTTCCTGAACAAGACCATAACTGGCCCAAAAAGAAGGGAGGCCATTTGTAATCAATCCCAAAAGGGTCAAAGCCACACCCAACTAATCTTTAACACTATTTAAAAGCAACACATATGTCGCCCAGTGATGTCCTGAAACACTTAAATGTTACTAAATCATTATCACAAGCACAGTTTATTTTCCCATGAAAATAGCCTAGACTGTCTAACTAAGCAAAACACTCTAAATTTTGCTTTGTCGTTCAGCTTTCCCAGAATCCACTGCACTCCAGTTCATCTTAACTAGACTTTCAAGCTAAGGTCTGTTACCTGACATTAATTAGCTGAAAATGTTGAAGTATCTCCACACACTGTGTGACTGTGTGACTGATGGTGCTGCCAGATTACGTCAGGTTACTTAGTTTTCCTACAGAATTTAGAAGAAGTACCTTATAGTATCTAAAGGCATATCCTAAAAAGGTTATTGCTGTACTTTCAGCCACGAACAACACTAATTTACTAGTAATAGCTATTGAAGCTTTGTGTGTGGTATTAAAAGTGTCCTCCCATCATCCCCAGTGCACTGCTGCCTGATGGGGAATGTAGTCCTCATGCTTTCAGATGAAAAATACAGGGCAAAAGAGGGTTTAATATACCGTATATACTAAACACCTTTTTTCCTGGACCAATGACACAAATTTCACAGGTCACAAAACATCAAAGTTTCACTTTTTTCTTTCTTGTGAAGCGAAACTCAAACTACAGGCTTGTTACTAATAATAGGGTAAGAGTAGCAAAGTCATCCCCATGAATCCATGGTCTATGACTTAAAATATTTGCTCAGTAAAAACACTCTGTAATTTCAGATATATGCAGATGAGAAGTCTTGGTAAAAATACATATAATGCAAATAGAGGCTCACCCCTTTCAATATAAAAAACATTTGCATATATTGAACAGCACTTGAGGGCTCCATCATTGAACCTGCTTAAACCATTTCAGGCTTTTAAGTGGCTAGAACAATACTGGGTGTGAAGTAGGAGACAATCCTTCTCCATGAAGCACTGGTTCATCACAGGGCGTACTCATACACAAGCATAACATTATCAGACCTGCTTAATTCTGTTGACGGTCATGGGAGGCTGGAGCTGACTCATGACTGTATGACTGCATACAGCTCTAACACAATCATTAAGTTTGTGGATGACATGACGGTAGAAGGTCTCATCAGAAATGGGGATGAGTCAGCTTACAGAATGGAAATGTGACAATTAAGAGGCCAGTGCAAGTTGTGGTAGTTGGCTGGGACTTGTTCCCAGTCGCCATGCCTGGATGGACCAGGAGAGGGACTGTGCCTTCCTAGGACCACGAGAGGGAAGCCGCCCCGCATGGTATGGGGGCCATGCGGTTCAAGCATAAAAGCTCAACCCTATCAGGCTCGTGGCCACCGCCAGGGGGCACCCGGATGATTGTGCAACCTTGGACATCAGCACTTCCGCCACAGTTGGAGGTGCTGGCGGAAGGAATACCAAGGACACCTGGAGGGCTTCTGGGTGCTCAGGCGGCACTTCCGCCACACCAGGAAGTGCTGCCGGAAGTCAATCAGGGAGCACATGGAGCACGTCCAGGGGGTCATAAAAGTCAGGATCTGCAGTCAGGAGGAAGAAGACAAGGCTCGGTGGAGAGGAGTGGAGGCGCTGAAGGACCGTTTGAAGGCCCGTGATAGGGTGTGTGGTGCAGGGACACCATGTGCTGTGTGGACTTTAAATGAATAAATGTGTGCTTTTTGTAGATGTTCCAGTGTCTGTCTGTCTGTGTCCGGGGCTGGCTTCCACAATTGGCATCCCAGATGGGACTCGCCGCCTGGTGCAAGGTGGGGACCCCATAAAAAATATTATTGTGGTCAGCCCAGAACAGCAGGACACCACGCACATGTGCCATCGGTAGCGGCACACACACACCGTGAGAAGGCGACTCACCCGAAGACCGCCTGCGGTTGTGGGAAATGTCATCTTCACCCGATGCGGGAACGGAAGACATGGAGAGACATGAGAGCAGCGGACGACCTGGAGCACTCTGTCGCTGCAGAGTCCCAGGTTGGCAACGTAACGAAGAAGGCTGCACGGCGGGCTGGCCAGACCTTGTGTTTGTGTTGGTGGCCGACGCGTGCGGAGTCACAGGGCAGCGCCAGGGCAGCGGCTGCAGAAAAAACTGGTGATAAGAACCACTGCTCCACGACACACAGCCAGCACAGAGGGCTGAACATAGGGTAAGTTCTCCGCCGGCTGATGTTCCGTCTTTGTTGGTGTTGGTGTCTGTCTGTGTCTGGGGCTGGCTTCCACAAAGTGCAACAATCTGTCTCTTAATGTGGAACAGATGAAAAAAGTCATTGTTGACTTCAGTAAGGCCAATGCTGTCCACATTCCACTGCACATCAAAAGCTCTGCCATGGAATTGGTCAATTTGTGCTTCCTCCATAACCAAGCAGGCACAACATCATTTCAAGATCAGTTTTGACTGCTGAATAAGACAAGACTACCTCACCCCATTTTCATCACATTCTATGGGGGCACCATGGAGAGTGTTGCGACCAGCTGCATCACTGTCTGCTTGGGGAACTGTTGTGTCTCTGACCATAAGGTCCAACAATGTATAGCGCACACAGCAGAGAAGATCAATGGGACCTCTTTGCCTTCCATTAAAGACATCTTCATAAAGCATTGCTTTTGCAAAGTCATTTTGAAAGACCATTCCCATCCCTCTCATAATCGCTTTGTCCCACTTCCATCTGCCAGAAGATACTGTAGCATCCAAACCAATTCTGGCAGGTTCGGCAACAGCTTCTACCACTTGGTGGACTCTGAACTCTGTGCTGACCTCCTCCCCTCAGATCTGTTCCTAATAGTTTATTTATAGGCAGTGCATTCGTTACACTGGTAATACTTTAGTTTAGGTACTGCATCTGTTACTCATTTACACTTATGTAACCAGGCCTTAACCAACATTTCTTTATTTTCTTCATAACACTTACAAAGCATCAGTAAAGTGTTTCTTTATCTCTGCAATGTAACCAACTAACAAGACTTCACTTTGGAGTGGCCTGAGGTGGCTTAACTAAGACACAATTCTCTTGATATAACATATTTAGTATAAGACCTGTGAATCCCTCATATTAACAAGTAATTTTACCATCATACCAATATGACACACTGCACAGAGATGAATAACCTATCTACTGATGTTTTATAAGTGTTATGAAGACCAAAAAAAGCCTAGGTTAAGGTCTGGTTACATAACAGTAAATGAGTAATAGATGCATTTTTGCATTACCTAAGCTAAGGTGATACCCAAATTATTCACTTACATATTATTTATTTGCCTATAATAGTATAGTATAGTATAATGCCTCACCTGTCTTGCACTTGTTCTGCGTTCATTTATGTTTTTCTGTGGTCCCGGGGAACATTCTTGCTTGCCACTGTATGCTGCAGTCCTGTGTATGGATGGTGTGACAATAAAGCCACTTGACTTGACTTGAAAGAATCGGGTAAAGAGAAGGAATGAATCCTGGTTGGAGTGCCACCAACCTTCACAATGAGCCCATTTAATCTTTATAATCACTCTAATACCAGAGTATGTGGAGAAATGCCTATCCCGAAATGGGGGACAAACACCACATAGGCCATGACTGGGCCAGAATTCAAACCCCGGCCTCCTGATTTGAACGACAGTGCCTTCCGACATTAAACACTCTGCTTTGTTTTTTATGTTAAGTGTTCCTTAAGTTCTAAAAGAGCAGTACACCGTTGATTTCAATCACAATTTGAAAAGCGCTAAAGCAAAGTGGAAAAACAAAGACAATTACAATTTGCTATTTGCTTCATTTTATTTGAATTGTTTCTTTCTTATAGCACAAATCCAGATTACACACTGTTGTGTAAAACAGAGATTGTCAGCTCCTGTTTCAATTAAGCATGAAATTGTCAAGGATGTATTTTAAGGCACAAAGTTGGTAAATATTTCAGAATTATTTTCTTGTCTCTGACATTTCCTATTCATTAAAATGTGAAGGGTAGGAGCAGAACATTTTATCTTCGTATACAGTAGTATGAAGCAGGAGGCATGCAGTTTCTTAAGGGGCATAATGTATTCAAACCAATTAAGTTGTGCTGCTGCTCTAGTTAATTATGCAGCTAATAACATAAAAAATCAATTAAAAATACCGGCTTTGTAGTTTCTGCAATTGCAAGGCATTCATCTTTAAATTGACATTTCTTAATTTATTAAAAACATGCCTTAGTGTAAAATGTGATTGTGAATTAGGTCTGATGCTTGAGCCGGGCAAACAGCAATTAGTCCAGTGCCGCTGCTACAAATTCTATAATAATATGTCAAGTAATAACTAAGCATATGCAGGCTTGACTGCAATATGGTCTTCTGTCTGATAAGTGCTGCCGCAACTCTGCTTTACTCTTTTGGTTTGCAGAAAAATAATGATTCTTCAATTTTCTTTTCATGATACTTATTTGTTTCGCAGAAACAAGAAAAAAATAGCAGAAAACAAAGGATTTTATTATCTCTGTAATCAGAGGTGTCTTTTTTTCTGAAAGTTATCTGAGTCTGGATTATTTAATAGTCAGAATATGATACCAGGATTAAAAGTATATGACTCTCATTCATAATATTCATTACAGTATTGGAACTTAACCAATGTATTTCAGTATTTTGTATCTATTCATCTTTCTGGATTATGAACCCCGCGGTGAGTTGGCACCCTGCCCGGGATTGGTTCCTGCCTTGTGCCCTGTGTTGGCTGGGATTGGCTCCAGCAGACCGCCGTGACCCTGTGTTCGGATTCAGCGGGTTGGACAATGGATGGATGGATGGATGGATTATGAACCAACTTTTATTTCACTTTTAGTCCCCTTGACCTTTCTTCATGATTACCATTATAAGCTCCTAGAACTTCTAAATACACTAATCCATATTGTCCTTCTACCCAGTCATCCTATCCTCACTATTTGGAGTGCAAGTCTAGCTTTCTCTGTCTTATTCTCCCATGTGTACCTTCAGCTTGGTGTTTCCTTATTTGCTCTACCGAAACAGCACATCTAGCTGGCCATTCCACCCATCCTATAAAAGTCTTGGATTCCATTCCACAACAGAGAATTGTGTTTGTTCCTTGCCTGTGTACAGTGGCTTTAATCAGTACATTTACATTTCTGCTTACTGTTAAACACGTAAAGAATTCATTGAAATGAATGTTGTTTGGAAATGTGTATACATTTGCACATAACCTTGAACATACAGTACATACCCTGCAATCTACAAGATTAATAAAGTAAATTGGATGCAATCAATCAGATGGCTCCTGAAGAGTGACATTGGCACCAGATGGTGATAGGATATCATTCTGACAGAAATAAAAAGATAAATGCTGTAGCCGCTATTTGTTGCATTAAATGACATAAACTTGATTAAGGTGCCTTACACTGCAGGAAAAAAGGACCTCAAATCAAAAAGTGCCCGAGTGTGCATAAAGTTTTGTTTGTATACAGCATCCTCTTTCTAAATAGACAGATAGTAGTATTATGTTATAGCAAGGGTTTGTTTTTCTTTTTTGTGAATTCTTTATTTAACTTAAATTATTATTTTCCATATGTTTATTGTAATAATGCATTTTTGTTAATATTGTACTGTTTATTTATTATTTAGTATCTAGTGTTGATCGGTGAAATTGACCAGTACGTTTTTTGCAGTGAATATGCTGTGTTTGCCAGTGACCTTGTTTGCCAAATATGTTCTTGGAAATTTGCTGTGCATCTAGCTTAGGCAAACTCTTTTTTCCAAGTGCCCCATGATGCTTTGTGAGGCCAGGGTGACATTATATCACTGTAGCAACTATGCACAGAACTTTCACGGATGTTTACTGTAAGATTATTGCCGATGTGGCCATCACTGAGTCACAAGCATATGAGAATAAAAAGCATTATATTGTTTGACATTGCTGTGTGATATTTTCTCCTGTCTCTATCTGCTCTTATTTCACCAAGTGGAAACCCCACTCTTCCACTCATGGTCATTTCAACTAAAACCCCCTCATCCCCGTGGTTTGATTGCTGTATGTGTTGTTAGTGAACAACAAAGGTTGAGAAACACTGCCAGATTTACATCTCAGATGCATTTAAAAATATAAACAAAAAACTTGCAATTTTTCATTTGAAGGGTACATTAGCTGACCATAATAACAATTTTATGAATACTGCCACAGGATATTTAACACTGATCCCTGTGCGCAGGCAGCACAGTTGTTAGCACTTCTGCCTGACAGCTCAGATCACAAATATGGACATCATCGTCGGTCCAGCATAGTTGAGAGGCTTTTACCTAGCCCTAAGAGATACTTAGACCATTGCACCATTATAATCCACTCAAAACTGGTTCAGTTCCTACTTCCGCATTAACTTCGCAAACAATTCTATGATTTGAATGAGGTTTGCTCATCACTATTAGTTTCTGTGTATTGTGCTATGTTCTGTTGTATACCTTGTGTTTTATGGGTGGAACCCCAAGGTTTGCTCAAGCTTTATAATGCACTGCAGCTGCATGAATAAAAGGTAAAGCACCACTTCCGGTTAGCCAAAAGGTTGATAGAAACCTATGGTTTGTATATAATACTTGTATTCAAAATTTGGTTGACCTAAGTGCAAGTGTACATACATACACACACAGACTGATCACAGACACAATGCCAAAAATTGCATTTTTGGACTCAGGGAGGTCTAAAACATCAAGATTCATCAAAATCTGAAAATTGAATTTTTTGACAATTACAATACTTTCCCTATACTGTACTTCAGATACGAGAAAGTAAAACCTTGAAGAAACATTAAACTGGCACACCCATCTATCATTTATGACTGTGATTTTCTTAATATTATGAAAATGCAGGCTGTCACCAGATGTAGATCATATGACAACCAGATGCCTGATCACATGACAATCATTAATCAGTCTTTTCCTGAAGCCCCATTTTGATCATTCACACTGCCACATGAAACCCCACATTTTTAAATACTCATACTCATACCCATACTCTTTGGAGAGCATTTTTGAAAACTTTTCAGTGTGAAAGGAAGAGTACAATGATCAGTGTAAATGTAGATTACATCTATGTCAGGCGGCACCCCATCCCTTGTCCTGGATTCTGCTTCACTCCAGCCAATTTAATTAGACATCTCTTTCAGTTAAACACACTGACTTTTCAGTTCACAACTATATTGTGTCTGTTCAAAATTACAGGTGACTTGTTGTTTATTTTTTTATAGCAATATACCAAAAATGGCACTTATTTTACTTTGTGTTGCCATTGCTTGCTAATGATCAAACAAGTTGAGACAAACAGTATTCATTGTCATTTGCAACTGTACTGGGTCTTTACTAACAGCTACTATTTAATTACAACTTACTGAGCAAAACTGAATAAAAACATTAATGCAAGTATCTGACTATAGCATGACAGCACAGCAAGGTCAAATTATTTAACTTCTTCTTCTTTCAGCTATTCACGTTTGGGGTTGCCACAGCGAACCGTCTTCTTCCATATCCTTATGTCCTCTGCATCTTGCTCTGTTACACCCATCACCTACATGTCCTCTCACCACATCCATAAGCCTTCTCTTAGACTTTCCTCTTTTCCTCTTTCCTGGCAGCTCTACCCTTAACATCCTTTTCCCAATATACCCAGCATCTCTCCTCTGCACATGTCCAAACCAATGCAATCTCACCTCTCTGACTTGGTTTCCCAACTCTCCAACCTGAGCTGACTCTCTGATGTCCTCATTTCTAATCCTGTCCATCCTCGTCACACCCAATATAAATCTTAGCATCTTTAACTCTGCCACCTCCAGCTCTGTCTCCTGTTTCCTGGTAAGTGCCAGGTCAAATTATTTAAAAAGAAGATTAATTTGAAGCAGTAATCATTAGTTGAATCGAAGTACTGACAATAACATACAAACACACATGCAAAGAACAAAAAATACTGAAGAAAAGAATCTGTTTCAGTTTTATTTTCATTTCAGTGATTATTAGTAATCAAGGCACTTCAGAAGAATAGGAGATCAAAATTGTAAACAAGTAAAATGAGGAAAACACCAGGGGCTTCATGCATAACGCCATGTGTAGAATTCACACTAAAACATGATGTAAGGACAAAAGCGGAAATGTGCGTACGCAGAAGAAAATCCAGGTGCATAAATCTGTGAGTTCGCCAACTTCCACATTCTTCCGCTCCATAAATCCCGGTCAGTGTGAAAAGTAACGCACGTGCACACGCCTGCTGCTACTCCCCAACTCCTCCCAGAATTACGCCTCTTTGAATATGCAAATCAATATAAATAGCCCTTAAGCTCAGTGTTCTGTGAAAAGGCAATGGCAAAAGCACGGGGGAGAATAGAAGAATTTCAGCGAATACCAAGTGGAGGCAAGGAAAAACGTACTATTTGTTGGTTTAACCACTGGTATAAACAACAAAAGGAAGTTGATCGAGTAACATAGAGTGTCAGAGAAACTCAAAAGCTCAAGTTCACAAAGTCGCACAGTACCCGAAATAAAAAAGAAGTTGTCACATATCAAAGTCATGAGGCGAGTCATAGCTCACCGTCTGAGTGTCATATGGAAGCTTATTAGGGTACAGAGAAAAGAAAAAAAATAGGGACACAGTGAGAAAAAAGCTTGAAATGTGAACTTTAATCTCATAGTTTATTTTGTCATTAAAGTGGAACATCATAAACTTCATCTTAAAATTGTTTTAAGTTACTAGTTTCTCAAATCCCATTGTAACTAAAGTAGCACGTTAAATGCTTTGTTTTGTATATGTTCTTCTATGTGCTCTATGTGTGTGAATCACTACGACAGGACACAGAATCTATTACATTCATGATATTACAGCTCTCTGAATAATTTAAATACTGAGATGTATACTTGATATCATTTTCATGATGATAGGAATTAAAGCATGTACTAAACATGGGAACACGGCGGTGCAGTGATAGTGACAAGCTGGTGCCCTGTCCAGAGATTGTTCCTGCCTCACGCAAAATGCTTGCTGCGCTGTGCGTGACCTTAATTTATTCCAGCAGTACTGTCTCTTTCAAACGTACTAACCACCAATTCCTGTCCTTCCGTTTCTTTCTCCATATACCCAATTGCCACACAATCAGCTCAGTAATAGACGTTAATCCATTTATAAGTTTAGAACTCCGATTCTTCAAAACTTTTAAGGAAGATTGAAATATCTTCGTAGTACATGTTTAATTATTCTATCCATCTATCCTTCCAGTTTCACGCCAGCCCCAGCAAGAATACAGCATGAGGCAGGAACAATCCATGAACAGAGCATCAGCTCCTTGTTAGTGCTGTGACATATCCTCACATGTTTAATTATTAACAATATAGATTATTTAAATTAAGTTAAAGTTTTATCTGTATAATATAATAAACATATTTTGCTGCATTTCATCTTAAAAATGATATCGTCATCATATGTAAATACGTGCTTTATAAAGTGGAGCAGGTTGTGCAATATTATAACTGTATCGCAGGTTTACAGTGAGGTAATTGTACTTATAAGTACAAACAGTTCTACAAGAGGCACTTGATGGACTGATTGATTGTGTTTGTAGTTCTGTTTGTGAACCGCGAGGTCAGTACAGGAAAGGCTCTGAAGCATTTTTTGCATGAAAGCAGTTCAAATAGGCAGCATGACTGAGGCAGCGTGTGCTAGATGCTGTACACCGATAATTCTCTTTCCGATCAGCTGCTGTAGAGCTATGATTCCACCCTCAGATACAGTGATATACTGTAAATACTCCGAGTGGTGCAGTGAGAGTAATATGGAAAAAGATGATCTGCTGTGGCAACCCCTAACGGGAGCAGCTGAAAGAAGAAGGTGCAGTGAGAGTAACAACGCTAAAGCAGCTATGATATTTGGAATAGTTTGGCTATTCCGTGGACCATTATATTGTTACAGGTTAATTTCAATCAGATGCCATAAAATAATAAACAATATGCGGTTAATTTCAGTGTATATGATAAAGCCACATCAGAGATGTGGATCTAAAAAAGAAAGGGAAACCACACAGGAACAAAAGCACTGCTTTGATGCTGGGTGTTGCCAGTTTGCAAAACTGAGCTGAGAACTTGCGTACGCCAGGGTTTGAGCTACCGTGAAAATGTGCATGGCTTTACACCAAGTTTAGGTTTTATACATCGCAATTTGAGCGTGGAAACAGGTGTATGCAACATTTTTGTGCGTATGCACCGTTTATACATGAGGCCCCTGGTAATTAACTGTAGAGTGAATACATCATATTAGGAATTGATGAATTGACATAAAAAAAAGTTATAATGTGTGAAATAACAAAATTCTTTACTGAAACAGAGATTTAATTAAAACCAGGAATTGGATGGAAACAAAATTTTTTGTTGAACTGTGCATAGAGTAAAGTAAGGTGAGGTGAGCTAAGCTCCCTGTCTGTTCTTTATAAACCTTGTCTCTGGGTTAATTCTTCGACTGTCCTACTTCATCTGATTTACTGCCACTTTCTCAGTGTTGTTTATACAGTAACCTATTGACCAGATGGTATAATGATGGCACCGGTTGTAGTGCGTATCTGATTCTGTACAATTTCTAGCCTGCTGTCTTTTTTTTTTCATGGTTATCCTAATTGAAAAATCATTACTAACATGCTCAGCTGTTTTCTTCTAAAAGCTTGTTTTGCCCTAAAGAAGAGGTTCTTACCTTGAAATGTTAAAATACAAAATATATTAACTATTCAGAATCTCCAGGTGGTTCAGCATGTGGTGAGTGTGGCAATGTGCTATCAGCGCCTGTTCCAAACCCCTCTCTCCATCTCTATATTCAAAATCCCAGTGATGAAACACCTACTGAATGTGCTCATTACTTTTCAAGCCTTTTAAGATGTGCTGATTTATAATGTTATTTATTTATTTTTATTTCAGTATTGTCAATTTGTAAATTTTTTTTCTGTTTTTCTTTTGGTCAATGGTGATTGACAAATTTCTCCTTATGTAGATTTTAATTGCTTGCTGTTTTGCTATTTGCTATTTACTCCTTTTTCATGATGAAGTGTGTGGCTATTTATGGTCCTCTTAATATTCCTTTGTTATTATTTTGTTACAATAATGTTTAATGGTTATTTCTCTTTCTTATTTTCTGTATAAAGAAATTACATTTTTCTCTTTAATTTATTTCTGTAGTGTATGTGCTTGTTCTTAATTATCTTTACCTACTGGATTGTTTCTTTCATCACACTTGATTTATACACTGTGGACAAGTGAAAGGACACTTGAGGACATCACAGAAGTGTTGGGGGTGCCAGCTGGGGTGCTGCATTTAATCCTAAATCAAATATTATTACCACATTAACTGCTGGACCATTTATTACCAGGACACTGCAATATACTGTATATCTACACATACATGATAAATGAACTCTATCAAAGTTCATTAAAAATTTAAAGACATTTTTTAGAAAGCAACAGTTTTATTATCAACAGTAACACTGTCAAAAATGTAAAGAAACTGTTAATTACTTTATTTTGACCAGCAACACGACTAAAAGTCTCTATTTGAATGAGAGTGCAGAGTGCAGGCTTAGAACATCCATCCATCCATCCATTTTCCAACCCGCTGAATCCGAACACAGGGTCACAGGGGTCTGCTGGAGCCAATCCCAGCCAACACAGGGCACAAGGCAGGAACCTATCCCGGGCAGGGTGCCAACCCACCGCAGGGCTTAGAACATGTGCCTCAAATATAACGTGTTTCTTTGCACTGTCCACACTTGTACACAATACATTTGGCAGTTCGTGGCTATTTCAATAGAGTCTAGCTGCAGACTCCACACCATTGAGGAAGTTGTTGCTTTGTTTTACAGTATATGATACTAGCTGTGTAAGCCCGGGCTGTAAAAAGCCTGGGCTCCTAGAAACCATGGATTCTGGCACTTCAATCAATCAATCGCATATGCATTAAGAGCTAAGTGAGTTTCTGTTTTCTCGGTGGTTTAGTTTTGCCGACATGCTCGCCCCATGTTGTCTATCGGTAGCTAAGCAAGTTTCTCTCTTTTCTCGGCGGTTTAACTTCGGCGTCAGAGTCAATTTCTTTGAGCTTCATGCTGTAGTCTCGTACTTCTGGGCCAGACAGACAGACACATACACACACACTTCCACGCGTAGATGTTTATATATAAAATGGTTAAGATTAGGGTGGGGAGGGTGGTGATTATCTCACCCAAGATAAGTAAACCAAGTGACTAAAACCTTCAACCCAATTGGCTGTCCAGCAGAGCTACTGAATTGCGGGCTGCACCTGGATCCCTCTCGTAGTTCACTCTCAGTGGGCGGCAGAATGTCCATGTAGTGTTATCCTGACAGTCGGGACAAGTTGGATGCCTTGTAATGAAAAAACGCCTTCGGGGCAGCTATTCGCATCACAACCAGAGACTACAGATTTCACATTATCCAACTGATTGTCACTATCTCAATCACTGTCATTATCTTTAAAATATTCATTATGCAAAAAAACTAGTTGTTTGAAAACATCAGCAGATTTATACTTTATTCACAACAGTATAACTATAGACTGTCTATTTAAAACACTATTTTCTGCAAGCTGTTGTGTCTAAAAAAAAATTCTAAGGCGATCCGCTAGACTAGACAACTGATATGTGGCAGCAAAGCTCAGCAGCAAGCTGATTGCATCAAAAGTTGGCTGTATACTAAGATACGAGTTTTATCATATGTCATGCCTTGACAGGCACAGTGAGATACAGCTTTACTCGTAATGTGCATTCAAAGATGTTAAAGAAACAGGTATTCAATGACACAAAAGGCAAACAAAATAACACAACTCTCAAGAGTTAACAGCTCGGTAGAGTGTGTCTTTTCCATTTGCTCTGTTCTGGTTACAGTCTGGTCAAGATTGAGACATCTCTCTCTGGAATAGCCAGTCCTTAGTGCTCAGACCAGAAGAAGCCAAGTCATTTGCTTTCAGTGGGCATCTTCTTGCCACTGTAGGTAGACAAAGACACAATACTGTTAGCAACAGTGCACCCTCTTGCCTCTGGGTGATATCGCTTACCTGAGATAAACTCCGTACGTGATCCTCTAATGTGCAAGCATGACAACACTTATTAAGTAAGATATTGTTATTAGTTAATCTTGATTTTTTTGGATAAAATTTTTCATCCTATTTAGCATGTCTATTAATTCTTTTTCTTTTTTCTCTCACAGTTAATTTTTGTCTCAATTATCAGCTTGATCTTTGCTCCATTTTCTGGTCTTTTTTTTGCTTAATTTTCCTGATTATTCAACGATGTGATTTTATCAACAGGTAAGTCTTTATATATTTTAGATTTCATGGTTGTTTTTTTCAGCATAAAAGACACAGCATTCTGTCTGCTTATTCATTGAAAGGCTCTTTGGTTTTGAAATCTTTTTTGTCCCTGACTATGATTTTGGTCCACTTACATGAATTATTCTGGCTTTCAAACATCTCACTCCATTCTGATCCTATGATATTTTTGTCTTACATCCTGGGCTTAGTTCATCAGATTCTGGCTCTCTTGGTTGCGGCCTTAGTTTGGTTTCCCTGACTTCCATCTATCTTCTGATTCCATTATAACACCAACTGCTGCTGTCCCGTGCACTCAGTACTCCTATAAATAGTAATGTCTTCTCTGGGTCCATTGCTTTTACTTTTTCTTTTATCAGGTTACTTACTAGGCACACACCTCAATCTTAGTTCACTTACAGTCTTGTGAAGAAGTAAGTACACTTGCTTTTTCTTTTTTAACATATGGGAACATGTTAAGATTTGATCTTCATTTAAACAGTATCTATAGACACAGATGATTATAATATAACAAAACATCATGCCATATTTATCTGTTGTAGTCCATTGTATAGTTTTAAATTACATAAATGCAAATTTCACATGTGAAAAAAGTAAATACACCCCTACATTGATCACTGCTTCATATACCTAAAATTAAAATCAGGTGTACCAGATCAGGATCTTAGATGAATCTGTCTTATTTAAATTTCAAACACTTAGTTTGGTTTGCTCTGTTATTGAAGTGTCACCATGCCAAGATCAAACAAGCTCTCTAAGGCCTTCAGAAAAAAAGGTTATAGATGCCTGTGAGTCTTGGAACTGATTTAAAAATATCTCCAAAAAATTGGAAATCAACCATTCAGTTTTCCCGAAAACCAACTTCACCTTGTCCAGGACACCCCAATAAGCACAGCCTGAGAGCAGAATCCCAGAATTTCATCAAGGGACCTGCATGTAGCTCTTGCCACTGTTGATGTCAAAGTGCATGAATTCCCCATTAGAAAAAAAGACTACACACAATAGATCTACATGGAAGGTGTTCCAGGAGGAAAACGCTGTCCAGAAAGAACATTGGGGCAAGACTAAAGTTTGCCCCTTGACACCCTGGCTAAGACCAGGACTTCTGGAACAATGCACTCTGGACAGATGAGGAAAAGAGAGTTATTTGCTGACAGTACCAGAAGACATGATTGGTGAAAATCAAAGACAGCATTTGACCAGAAGACTATCATATCAACTATAAAGAATGGTGGTGAAAATGTTATGGTTTGGGGCTGCTTTGATGCATTAGGGACTGGGCAGCTCACCATCATAAAATCCACTATGAGTTTTTCATTGTACCAGAGGGTCCTTGAGGATAACATAAGACCATCTGTCCGAAAATTAAAGTTCACCCAAAAGTGGACCTTGTAACCTGACAATGACTCTAAACATTCCAAGGAATGGCTAAAAAGAAAGAAGTGGAGGGTCCTAGAATGGCCAAGTCATAGTCTAGATCTGAAACCCATCAAGGATCAGTGACGGGATTTGAAAAGGACTGTGCATGCAAGACATCCCTCATATATCACACAGCTGAACGAATTCTGCATAATGGAGTGAGAAAAGCTTTAGAGACCAGTAGAAATGCTTACTTGAGGTGTTTCTGCCAAAGGGGACAATACCAGCTATTAGAGCCAAGGGTGTACTTACTTTTTCCATAGACTGAAATTGCATTATCTCTTAAGTATGTGTTGAATGAATTATTGAAAAGTCAGCTATTATATTTTTTTCCAGTTGTATCACCTTTATATTAATCTTGAATTGTCTACATATTAAAAAAGAAAATAACATTTCCTAGGGTGTATCCGTTGGTGGACACCGGCGGTGAAGGATGCCGTCAAGCTGAAGAAGGAGTCCTACAGGACCCTTTTGTCCTGTGGGACCCTGGAGGCAGCTGATAGGTACCGGCAGGCCAAGCAGAATGCGGCTTTGGTGGTTGCTGAGGCAAAAACTCGGGCGTGGGAGGAGTTTGGGGAGGCCATGGAGAATGACTTTCGGACGGCTTCGAGGAGATTCTGGTCCACCATCCGCCGTCTCAGGAAGGGGAAGCAGTGCAGTGTCAACACTGTATATGGTGGGGATGGTGCGCTGCTGACCTCGACTCAGGACGTTGTGGGTCGGTGGGGGGAGTACTTCGAAGACCTCCTCAATCCCATTAACATGCCTTCCAATGAGGAAGCAGAGCCTGGGGACTCAGAGGTGGGTTCCCCCATCTCTGGGACTGAGGTCACCGAGGTGGTCAAAAAACTCCTTGGTGGCAGGGCCCCGGGGGTGGATGAGATACGCCCGGAGTTCCTCAAGGCTCTGGATGTTGTAGGACTGTCTTGGTTGACACGCCTCTGCAACATCGCATGGACATCAGGGACAGTGCCTCTGGATTGGCAGACCGGGGTGGTAGTCCCCCTCTTTAAGAAGGGGGATCGGAGGGTGTGTTCCAACTACAGAGGGATCACACTCCTCAGCCTCCCTGGAAAAGTCTATTCAGGGGTCCTGGAGAGGAGGGTCTGTCGGATAGTCGAGCCTCGGATTCAGGAGAAACAGTGTGGTTTTCGTCCTGGTCATGGAACAGTGGACCAGCTCTATACCCTTAGCAGGGTCCTGGAGGGTGCATGGGAGTTTGCCCAACCAGTCTACATGTGTTTTGTGGACTTGGAAAAGGCATTCGACCGTGTCCCTTGGGGAATCCTGTGGGGGGTACTCCGAGAGTATGGGGTACCGGCCCCCCTGATAAGGGCTGTTCGGTCCCTGTACGATCGGTGCCAGAGCTTGGTCTGCATTGCCGGCAGTAAGTCGAACCCGTTTCCAGTGAGAGTTGGACTCTGCCAGGGCTGCCCTTTGTCACCGATTCTGTTCATAACTTTTATGGACAGAATTTCTAGGTGCAGCCAGGGCGTTGAGGGGGTTCGGTTTGGTGGGCTCAGGATTGGGTCACTGCTTTTTGCAGATGATGTTGTCCTGTTTGCTTCATCAGGCCGTGATCTTCAGCTCTCTCTGGATCGGTTCACAGCCGAGTGTGAAGCGGCTGGGATGAGAATCAGCACCTCCAAATCCGAGACCATGGTCCTCAGCCGGAAAAGGATGGAGTGCCCTCTCAGGGTTGGTAGCGAGATCCTGCCCCAAGTGGAGGAGTTCAAGTATCTCGGGGTCTTGTTCACGAGTGAGGGAAGAATGGAGCGTGAGATCGACAGGCGGATCGGTGCGGCATCCGCAGTAATGCGGGCGCTGCATCGGTCTGTCGTGGTGAAAAAGGAGCTGAGCCGCAAGGCGAAGCTCTCAATTTACCAGTCGATCTATGTTCCTACCCTCACCTATGGTCATGAGCTATGGGTAGTGACCGAAAGAACGAGATCGCGAATACAAGCGGCTGAAATGAGTTTCCTCCGCAGGGTGTCTGGGCTTTCCCTTAAAGATAGGGTGAGAAGCTCAGTCATCCGGGAGGGGCTCAGAGTAGAGCCGCTGCTCCTCCGCATCGAGAGGAGTCAGATGAGGTGGCTCGGGCATCTAATCAGGATGCCTCCTGGACGCCTCCCTGGTGAGGTGTTCCGGGCACGTCTAACCGGGAGGAGGCCCCGGGGAAGACCCAGGACACGTTGGAGGGGCTATGTCTCTCGACTGGCCTGGGAACGCCTTGGGATTCTCCCGGAAGAGCTAGAAGAAGTGGCCGGGGAAAAGGAAGTCTGGGCATCTCTGCTCAAGCTGCTGCCCCCGCGACCCGACCTCGGATAAGCGGGAGACAATGGATGGATGGATGGAGGGTGTACTTACTTTTCACATGATTGTAGATGTGTCAAAAGTGCATAATTCCTAATCTACAAAAATGCTATTTAGTTCATTTAATATATACTTTAATCACATCACTGTAGTTTTTACACTATTTTTCCATGGAAGCATTGACAGAATATTTTTAAATTTGGGACCAGAGAAAAAACGACATGAGCCTAAAGACAAGCAGAGATTCAAGCAAAGTCAAAAAACACTGTAATGATGTCAAAATTCAAACCCTTAAAATGTTGTTGACAATATAAAGAACAAAAGTTGTTTTGCCAGAAACACTAACTGTATAAATACCATACCATGCATACCATACCATTTCCCAAGCCCATTTAATCCTAAGCAGGGTTGCCAGAGGCTGGAGCCCTATCTCAGCAAGCATAGGGTTCAAGGCAGGAACACACTTACACATGCACACTAGGACCAATTTAGTGTCATTGGTCCATCTTACCTTTGGACTGTGGACTCCATGCAAACTTGGGGAGAATGTGGAAGATCCACACATAGAGAACCTGGAATGTGAACCCAGGCCTCCAGCTGCAAGGCAGCAGCACTGCCACTGTGTCACCAGGCTGCATCATGCTAAACTTCTTAATTGTACAGGAAGTGGTCTGCATGCTGTGCTGGCATTGCTCTTGTTCTAAAGAAGGCAGGAACCTCTTCTACTAATGGCTGCAGACCAGTAGCACCTAGATATACTGGTCTTTAAAAATCTTAAAAAAAATAAAAAATAAAAAATAAAAGTCTTTAAAAATCAATAACCATTTCCTAATTTTTGCTGACGTTAAGTTGCAGACAATTCTTTCTTCACCAAGGAACAAAGTTCTCCACCTCACCCCTTTTGTCTGTCTCATCCTCCTTGTCAATATATCCCATAATGTGGGAAATGACATCCTTCACATCTTCTATAACTCTGAGATGTCCTGAGCAATTTTCTATGCTGTGGTGTGCTGGGCTGTGTCACAGGTGGCTGGGTGCGGCCCGCAATCAGCCGCCTATTTAAGGAGCTGCCGCCCGGCAATCAAGGCTGGAGTCGGGTAGGAGGTTGACGAGGCCGGTGCAGAGGAGGTGGCAAGGAGAGGCCCTGAGTGTTGTGTGAAGTAGAAGAGGAGGCTTAAGGAAGAAGCCGGGCTTGTGAGAGACTGTGGGGGTTTGGTGAGGTGCACTAGTGACTTTGTATATAGTTTGACTTGTGTAAATAAACGTATGGTGATGGACTGGAACGTGTCTGCCTGTCTGTGTCCGGGACGCACCCTTTCACAGCTTATAACATCACTTCAAGAGAGGCCCACTGAATCAACATACTAATTAAAAGGAGCAAACTCAGTTATGGGACACACTCTCAACCCTCTTTAGGTATGTAGCAAATGAGAGAATAAAACAAAACTGTGTGCCATTATGAACAATGCTACACACCCTCTCTCTGACACACTAACACTGAGGACGTTTGATTGCGACAAACCATTGTGAGCCATACGCGAACCTTACTAATTAAATATTACAGTGACGCCTGACCCTGCACTACTCAAATGGAGGCAACCTGTGACCCATTTTTGGTCACAACCCACAGTTTAAGAAACTTTGATCTAAAGCAACTTGCAAAATCAGAATACAGTGTAACTCTTTACATATTTATCTTTTACAGTTGTAACATGGCTTGCAAGTAGCTTGCTCCAGGTTACACAGTGAGGAAGAGGTGAGAATTAAAACAGCAGTCTTATTTAAAATATTTAACTTTACTCAGCTCAACAAGTATGTTAGTAATGTGTCTCTGCATGAATTTATTTTACCTTAAATTCTAATTGAGAAATACTTTTATTATTGCAACTAACTGGTTCTTCACAGAGTAATTCAACTTAACTGTCAAATTCTTGGACTTTCGGACACCATGGATGTCTGTTCATTCGTTAATTTATTCAGGTATACATTTATTTACTTTTTTTTTCAGTATTATTTTTCATTTTGAACTCACACATACCCTGATAGCTCTGTTAAGGCAATGATCCCAAGTAAGTAACACGAAGGGCTCCAAACTACAAAGCTGAAAATTCAGTCCAACCTTTTACCTCACTGTTTGATCCTTAGCATCACACTTAATGTGTTGTAAAAAAGAGACACAACAAAGTGAAAGAGTTGGGACCCACCTTGGTAACCCCGTATAATTCGAAAGAATGCACAATAATGTCACACAAAGCAGTTTACAGAGATGTCTCTCCAGATGCAAGTTCAAAACTGAGGACAAGACGACCAGTTCCCAGGTTATACTGTCACTGTTTCAGCTGTGGAATGGCCAAATGGGGGAGGCAGCTTGATGGCTGAGGTCTCCAGTACTCTAAACAAATCCAAATCATATTATGGGATATCATCTACTGTTAAATTCTGCTCCGTACTTGTAAAATTTTAATTAATCACTGCTTTCAACTCATTATGTAATCTCAAGCAATTCATCTAACTTGCCGAGGTTCCAATTATAAATAAAAATAAGCGTACCATGTATTTCTAAAATAGCTTGGAATTAAGTAACTTTAGTAATATAAGATTCATTATAATGTATTTCACACTGCTCAATTTATCATTAAAAACAGTTTCATTAAACGGGAAGCCAGTAGTAGTACCATACAGAAGGCAGAGCAGTAGTTGGCCCATTAGGCTTGGCAGACACACATGAATGGAGCAGTTTAAAAAGACACCTTTAGTAAGATTGTTTTCCAGCATTTTACAAGGATTCAGAAGTTTTGTGATATTTTGAGTCATTCATATTGCCTTGTGTTTTATCACAAAGAATAGAGTAACACAATTCCACTAAAAATGTGATTTCCCACAGTTCTCTTTCAGCTTGTCCCATTAAGAAGTTGCCATCCATGTTTACTCTTTGCATTTGTTTTCATTGCATTAATGCCACTCACAACAGTTCCGGACTGCAAATCACTTTTTCTCTGTATCGTTTGAACGTCTACTGTATATCCCTTGAAGACTGTTTTGTCTTGGTAGAGTAATATATTGCTCTACTTTCCCCTATTGTATTATTAATAAGTAGCCTTTGTCAGAATGCCTAACATCTCCCCAATTTACCACTGTTTATAAGGTATTATAATATATAACTTATCCCCACCTTCCCTTCTATATCTATAGGCAATGAGGTGTAGTAAAAAGACAAGCAGGAGTTAAGTTACACATAAAATAATATATTATTGATAATATTCATAAATAATAAAAATATGCAAAGTACATTTGAATATTGGCAACCATACAATCTGATTAAATGGTGATGTGTAGTTTCAGGCAGCACACAGACTTGTAATTATTTAAAATGTCTCTAGTTAAGGCATCATTGG
This sequence comes from Erpetoichthys calabaricus, assembly GCF_900747795.2. NCBI lineage: Eukaryota > Metazoa > Chordata > Cladistia > Polypteriformes > Polypteridae > Erpetoichthys > Erpetoichthys calabaricus. The sequence continues at coordinate 191,021,651 of NC_041397.2, forward strand.
TGCTCAGCTTTCTTCAGTTCAATATGGCTGCTAAGCTGTGCTCTTCATTGTGTTGTCTTCATCATCAGAGGTTAGTAAGAGATGCTTCTTTCAGATATTAGTAAGAGAGAGAGAATGTGGTTGAGCAAGCAGATTTATTGATTCTCTGTCCAACCCCTAGAGCCAATAGGACATCATGGTACATAAAAGCTTCTGATCCAAGCCAATTCTAAACAGCCATACTTCAGATCAATGGGGGAAATAGAACATCTTAACACCTGCCACCCCCCAAGACCATATGTTAAAGTTACCTGGCTTCCTTGCGGGGGTTGAAAGACTTTAGCAGAGAAACACTGGCCAAACTGGTTTAAAGCACACCCCCCAATCCTGTCGTAAAATTCAAAGAGATCCATTCCTTGGGTTGTAAACATGAATGCTTCTCACTAATATTACATTGCTGTGCCTAAATTACAAATAAAGACATACAAAATATTTATCAAGTTATATACAAAATCTTACATCACAACATTCCACCCCAATGAATGTTTTGTACAATGTCTTTATAAACAGTCTTAATTGTTTAAAGAGTCTGTTGAATAACTTGTGCTTTGATTTGCAGTATTTGCTCTCCCAGTGTTAAAAGTTGTCCATGACCATTTGTCCATTACATATCTTCTTTATTTCAAAGACAATCTGAAGAACTTGGATGCGCTTCTGATGACTTGTATCTGCTCCGGCTTGCTTCAACTGTTTGTTTAGCTTTCTGCAGTCTTCATATGTTATCAGATCTGGTGGTTCAAAATGAGACAAGTCCACAGCTTCCACTAAACTAGCCCACTACAATTTAGTCTGTTGTGTGAATTTTTAATCTGTGCTTGTTTTGTGTCTAACTGCTAATTAGATCCTTGTCCCAAACTATCTGTTTAAGCATATGCAGCTGTACAAATAACATCAAAATTTGAAAGGTAATATGCCACAGGTGCCAGTACAACCACTTCTGCCCAAGTGAGAGCACATGTGCCACTGCATAAACTGTTCACAAATCAACTTTTGTGGCCCCTCTTCATGTACTTGGGGTTGAACTAGTTGCCTCTTGTGCTTTTCTACCCATGGTGTAACCTTTGACTGCCATCAGCCTTTACCAGTATAGGCTGGCATCACCACCATGAGACATCACAGCTATGCAACTCATCATTCCCCCTGTAGGCCACCCCTACAGTTGTTTGCTCACCATATGCATACTTGTTGTGCTAAACACCTCAGTTCAGAATTGGCCCACTGGTCCTGTGCCTGTACCACAGCTAACAACCTTAGCAGGGCTTCTGTATTTTCCCCAATTAGACTATACTTAAAATATCGGAGCCCATATGACTTTCAAATGTACCAGCTGCACCTGCTTTCTTGAAAAGTTCACCAATTTTCTTAGTATACATTTTCCTTAATAATAGTATTAATTATATTAATTATCCCACTTAATTAATTAATACCCAGAATGTATACTTTATGAACCCAAAATGAATCCCCTTATTTTGGCATTCCTAACTGGTTTGTTCAGTTTCCACCCCTTGGAATACAAATTTGCTGCAGTAATGAACAAACCTTTCCTTTTAAACTATAGCTATTCTGACTAGTCCTATTATTATGTGACTTGTGGACTTGTTACTCACTTAAACCCTAGGCGGTGTCTTTTTCTTGCTGTCTCTTCAGTTCTTCTTCATGTCTTTGTCTTTAGTCTTTGCTTGTTGTCTTTTCCTCTTTCTTTTTTTCATTCTGCTATGTAGGCAGGTCTGCAAAATGGAAGGTGACAAAGCAGTTTCTGTCCATCTCATCTTCTTGATTGTCGACCTGGTGCCAACACTCAAACTTTGCTTCCAAGCATTCATTGGAACAGCGTGGCCACACTGCCACTCTGCTCCAATGTGCTAATGGTAACCCAATCTCCTGCATGGATTTTACTCTGCTAATTGCCTTCACTATTTATTACCTGCACCAACCCAAAGTCCATAAAACCTTACAATAGAAGTTGCACTATTGCAAAAGGCCAGAAAATGGAAACAGAAATAACTATTTTCCCTTTCCTGTCTTCCTGCGCTACTCTTCTATTTTTTTTCATTTGCCTGTGTGTCCTTTTTTATTTTATGGAAACTGCTACCTGAAAGTGTGGGCTAAACCCTCTCCAAAATTCAAGTGCCAGATCCAGCATCTCTCCTAAAACTGACCTTTGTTCTTTACCCAAGACCAGCTCACTTTTCTCCATTTTATTACATGGAGTTTCATAGGCTGTCTTTTTAAACAACTGGTCAGTCAGGTTTCGAATTACTGAGCTGAAGTGTGTGTGCTTTTTAATTACTGCTGACCCTAACACAGCTGTTAGGACCCTCACACCCCTGCGCATTCCTGACTTGCTGCCAGACCTTGCAAACCTTCCTGCTGCACCACCCCCCATCCTTTGTTCTTTAGCTTGTCCTGGTTCATTCAAACCAAATCCTAAACTGGTGCACTTTCTTTCCAACTCAGCCATCCTTGCATTAGCACTTTTAGACCTTTCATACACAAACACTCGAATTCCTTTCATTTCCATTGTTCTTTGTTTAAATTCCACACTTTCTTCACTCAGTATCCTTATGCCATTGTCCAGTTCATGCCCTCTAGTCAACAATTGCCATTCACACTCACCAGCTTCTCTGCCTTCTATCTGATTTCTTTGTCCTAAATCAAATTTCAATGCAGCACTGGTTACCTTTCTTAACAGTGGTGAAATATCTATCAGTGTAGTATGTTCTTTAAACACTGGACAGACCTCAGAATTACCTGGAGATTGTGGTGCAGTGGAGAATAATGGAAGTAGACACCCTTGCTGTTTTCCCTTCCTTTCATCTCTCTCTTTTTCCTCACACTCACATTCCCACTCTTTATCTGAGCACTCATCTGTCTCAGGTAAGTCACCCATCCATGTTTTAGGGTTCCAGTAAGATCCCATTACTATTGCCCTAACTTTCACCATGGGTGGTTTTCTCTCCTTGTTTCCCCTGCTTTCTGTGCTTTCCACTTCAGCAGTGGGTGTTCTACATGCTAGCACTTCACAATTATCACACCAACTGTTACATCTTTCAAAACTTTCACACAACATTCCACAACTTTCACTTTCAGTCACTTTGCTATTTTCTTTCTCACACTGATGCTATTTTCTTTCTCACACTGATCTTCCTTATTACCAATAATACAAGCTAGTAAACCTCTTATAACAGCAGCTGTCTTCTTTATACCTGATCTCTGTTTTCCTGTTTTTAATCCTTCCAGCCCCCTTCCATTTTGTGGTGCGCTCAGCTCAGCTTCTGCTTTCTCTACCTGCACTACAGGTTTGCATTTCCTAGCTTTGGCCGGCTTGCTTCTGCCACTCCACTGGAAGATGGCTGACTTTAATATAAATTTAGGCATTTCTGAGTCTACAATACCACGCTAATACAATTTGCCACCTTCTTTATGGGTTGGCCTACTTTTGCCCCTGTAAACAAACATACACATACATACACCAAGATTCTAAACAAATAAGTGCCGTAAGAATGATTCATGCATGTCCCATCACTCCCTAGCACTTTAACCACTTAAATGCCGTATGAATGACGCATGCATCTTTCACCACTCCCTAGCACTTTAATTTGGGACTCACTACCACCTGCACTAACAAACATGCGGGTGTCCTTGTGACACACATGAAGTCTCTACACTTTGTTGGTTATATTCCATTCAGCAACCAAACAATGTTTACTTCCACCGCATTTGTACACTGGGTGCCCTAAAATTCACATACATAAACACACACATATACATCAACAGTATTTGCAAATGGTGCAAAACATGGTTACCCCAAAATCCTGCCAACTATGCCAATTGTTTTGTCTTGGTAGAGTAATATATTGCTCTACTTTCCCCTATTGTATTATTAATATGTAGCCTTTGTCAGAATGCCTAATCTCACAGACTTACCACTGTTTATAAGGTATTATAGTATATAACTTATCCCCACCTTCCCTTCTATATCTATAACCTCATGCAATTAGATGTAGTAAAAAGACAAGCAGGAGTTAAGTTACACATAAAATAATGTATTATTGATAACTAGCGAACCCGTGGCGTACCATACGCCGCACAATCAGGCCTCTTTTTTAATGATTTTTAAGCACAGGGAGAAAATTAACATTTGAAAAATCGGTAGGTGCTCAGGAGGAACGGGAGGAGAGGGGAAGGACGCCCATTCCGCCCCCTCCGTCATGCTAGTCTGCTGATTTCTCATTGCGAGGGGGGTGGGGAGGGGGTGTGTACAAAGGGCAGGGACGTAATCAGTGTGAGCGTATGACCCGCTAGCCAACCCGCGGTGTAGCATACGCTGCATAATTATGTATTGATGGGTGAACACTTCCTGAATGACACAGTTGTCCAAATAGAAGTGAAAACAAAATCGAGCCCGGTGCATTCTTTAACTGCCTTGTAGCGCAGTGGTAGTGTTGCTGCTTTGCAGTAAGGAAACTGTGCAAGATTTTGGGTTTGCTTCCCGGTTCCTCCCTGTGTGGATAGCGCTTTGAATACTGAAAACACTGGTATATCAATGTAATGAAGTATTATTAATCTTATGTATCCAGCGCACTCTCTGTTGTGCACGCGCGCCTGTATGTGTGTGTGTGTCGTTCGCTCGCTGCACGTGTTCCTGCAGGCATACCAGTAAGTGAATGAAAAGATGGAACTCTGGAGATAGCAACATACAACTGTCTGTGACTGAACAGTGGTTTTGGCAGATACATGCATATCTTTTTGAAAGTTTGGCCCTGTGCCTTATTAATTGTCATCGCAAAGGCAAATCTAACAAGAAATTGTCTTCGTGTTAAAGTAAAACGCAAATTATCCGCGACAAACAAACTGTTTGACATGCTGCATAGCAACCCGCGGCGTAGTATACGCTGTATAATCACGCCGCTTTTTTAATGTTTTTAAGCAGAGGGAGAAAATGAACATTTGCAAAATCCGTAACGCTGCTTTCAGTAAGTACAATGCACACGCTTTAATTTGTCGGCCACTTTTTGCCAGCCGTCTTTTCTGGTTTGGGCTGCTTTTGCAGTGTTACCGCTTGTGCATATTAAATCTTGAAATCCTTTGAGTAACTAATTAACTAACTAACACCCACCCACCCAGCTTGTGTGAAAAAAATGCGCCCGTTCTTTCATCATTTTGTTGCAGCCTATCAAAGACTTGCTGATCATGTTTTTTAGACTCAATATACATTGGCTCTTAACTCAGCGCAAGGGCGCGCATTCATTTCGGATTATTACATCCAGCTAGTCTGCTAGACTAATCTGCTACATGGCTGCATTTGAAAAACCGACTTATCCCGGATGAGTTTCACCGGCATTAATGATTAGGAATCTGGTTGGAACAAAACCCTGCATCCACAGGGGTTCACCAGGACCGAGTTTGGGAAACACTGCTGAACACAGACGAAACCGACTCAGGTGAGGAATTGGGGCGGGCAAAGTGGTTGTTGCTATTGATTATTCAGTGTTGTTTGCCTGGGTGTCTGATCTGCTCAACGGGATCATAAATAAAAGGAAAACAATGTGAAGGCAATGTCACAGGTGATCCTGTGGTATAGCGGGTCCACAGCTCCCCTTCAAAAGGCCATTTTTAAATAAATAATCATCGCACTCACAGCATACCGAGGGGCGTGGAAGTGTGGCTGAAACGGTTTCCGGGTGCAGTCGTGCTGCGGGCATTTCTCCCCTGTGCAGTGTGCGAGTGAGTGAGGAGAGAGAGAAAGCCGGTACGCTAGAGTAAGTGAGAGCAGGCTTGAAGGCAATGTGTTCCTGTGGTATAGCGGGTCCATGGCTCCCCTTCAAAAGGCCATTTTTAATCAGGCGACTGACAGTAGTGGAGTCAGGCACAGAGAAGGTCAGCTGGTGAGAGAGCGTCTCGGCTGTTGCAGGGCCGGCATCGGTGAAGCAGGTGAGAGGCTAATGAAAAAGAGGCACAGGGCTTATTGGTTTTTAAAGACTGCTTCTTTCGTTGTGTTTTAACCTCAGTTTTAAAGGATTGCACGGCTCTCTCTCTCGCGCTGCCTGTGTGTGTGCCTCTGTGTGAACCAAGGTTCCACTGAGGTTGACAATGAAAAGTCAACGTGGCTCAGAGCTGCAAGTGGACTGTGGCACAGACAAACAGAAATGATGGCATGTTTTCCGAGGCGTTGCGTCCGAGTTGGTGGGCGTGGCTCTGCGAGTTTTCGCCGTATCCAATGGTCTAAGAGTTGGTGGGCGTGGCTCCTTCCTGCGTGCGCCATTGGCATCTTACTTGTCGGCGGTTTAGTGAATCCACGCCCCTTCCGGCGTGCTTTCCATGGGTGGCTACTTGTCTTCCGGCTTAGTGAATTATATATATAGATAATCATAAATAATAACAATATGCAAAGTACATTTGAATATTGGCAACCATACAACCTGATTAAATGGTGATGTGTAGTTTCAGGCGGCACACAGACTTGTAGTTATTTAAAATGTCTCTAGTGGTTAAGGCATCATTGGTGCTCAGCTTTCTTCAGAACAGGCCATATGCCTGTTCGATATGGCTGCTAAGCTGTGGTCTCCATTGTGTTGTCTTCATCATCAGCTGTTAGTAAGAGAGAGAGAATGTGGTTGAGCAAGCAGATTTAAAGATTCTCTGTCCAACCCCTAGAGCCAATGGGACATCATGGTACTTAAAAGCTTCTGATCCAAGCTAATTCCAAACAGCCATACTTCAGACCAATGGGGGAATACAATATCTTAAAACCTGCCACCCCCCAAGACCATATGTTAAAGTAACCTGGCTTCCTTGCGGGGGTTGAAAGACTCTAGCAGAGAAACACCCGTGTCAAGTACCCCCTTCCCCCAACTCTGTCATAAAATTCAAAGAGACTCAGTCGTAAAGGGGGGGCAAACAAGAATGCCTCTCACCAAAGTAACACTAAATTACATTGCTTTGCCTAAATTACAAATAAAGACATACAAAATATTTATCAAGTTATATGCAAAATCTTACATCACAACAAAGACAGTCACGGGTGTCTTTCCAGGCTTTCTTCAATACCAGGCAGCCAAACTTCAAGTAAATGAAAACTCAGTTAATTGGCTCCTTTTAATTGCTGGAGTGCAACTGAGGTTAATTACTGTACAAGATGAATTTGCTTAACAACTGCGGTTTAAAATGTACATGTCTGAATGTAACCTTGAGGGCCCATGCAATTGATTTATAATTGAAGTAAAACAATTTGTGATGTTTACTAAGGCAGAAATATTACTAATCATTATTCAAATTAAATTTATCTAAATTAAATTGATCTAAAATTTAACTTCATGTGGCTCCTTCTGTCACGCACACACTTCAGAGCCTCACTTTCCGGGCTCATCAAAGGTAAACACTACCACCCCAGGACACCAGGGTGTGCCAATGCTGACTCTTCTGTCTAATTTTCCACTCACAGTTCTAAGAAAACACCTATTGAGGGCAACTGACTCCACCACTTCAGGTCCACTAGATATGAAAGCAGGGTGCTCCTCGAAGGAGATATCTCATGTAGGAGATGAGCTACCCAGCTGCATAACAGCACCCCAAACCCCATACACAACAGCACAGGCCAAGTTCCAGATGCAAATAAATAGTTTTATTGTCACAGACACCTCATACAGGTTTCTTTCTTCACAACTCAACAACTCCATTGATATAAGTCTTTCTTTCTCCACTCCTCCCAAGTGAGCTTCACCCGACTACTCTCCCGACTCTGACTCCCTGGCTGAAGTGGAGCAGACATTGGAGTACTTCCAGTGCTATCACATTGCACCAAAGAAGCAATTCTGGGTCAAGCAGACCTTCGTGACAGGACAGCCTGACTCCTGCAGTTCCCTCTAGCAGCACTCAAGGACCCCAACAGAGCTTCCCACCAAAAACTACAACTTCCATGCAGTCCTGCAGGTGTTCCGAATGGGATGCATGCCAGAGGGATGTCAGCACCCAGTGTAGTGTACCCAAAGCCCGGGAGAGCAGTCTCCCTCTCTACAACCATTATAACAACCTTCCGACCAGGTAAGGTACCACTAACAAACATGGACAGGATGCCCATCCACCCACATAATTCCTGTAAATGTAATAATAATAATAATTCATTACATTTATATAGCGTGAACCCACAATCTTCCACAGTCTCCTTACTGCAAAGCAGCAGCACTGTGACAGTTTGAGGTCCTCTCGACCCCTTGAACCCTCTGACCACTCTTCAGACACCAGGTAAAAGTCCAATAATTATTTATTTGGACAATAATAATGTGAACAAAGCACCTACACTCCACAATACCCATATAATTAATCAATAATCAACAATCAATACAATCCTCCACTCCCAGACGCATTGCCACTCTTCCACCCAGCTCAGCTCAACGCTCTGGTGTCTCGCAGTCCTTTTTATAGTCCTTGACCCGGAAGTGTTTCACTCTCTCTGTGCACGTGACCTGGAACACTTCCGGGTCAGATAAAAATCCTCTCTTCTTCACCCAGGAAGCACATCGTTCCCTTTGTCCACGTGACTCTGACGTACTTCCTGGGCATAAGGCAAATAGTCCTTGTTCCTCCCTGCAGCGTCCCATAGCAGCCCCCACGGCATCCAGCAGGGTTGGGGATAAAAACTGCATTGTCCAGAATTCCCTGCTGGCATTCGGGGCACCTCCATGCTGCAAAAAGGGCTCCACCTGGCGGCCTGGGGGTATTGGCCAGGATGAACAGCCGGCCACATGTCACAATATACTGTATATACAGTTCAAAAAAGATGTGCAGGTTATGATTGCTACACTCAAGTGCACTTTAATAATAATAATAAGAAGAAGACATAAAATAGAAATAAATAAAATAATTAATAAATAAATAATAATACAAGAATAAACTCTGTTTCGCATGCTCACAACTGTAAAGCTACTTTTGCCCACCCCTGTATATCTTTACCTACCTGTGCTAATAACCAATCCATACATTTCCTGAACCTTCTGTTTCAGTCCCAGCAGCACTGGGTGCAAATCAGGAACCAACCTTGTAAAGAATGACATTCCATCAAAGCAGGACAATTTAGTGATCAACCTAACCTGTTCATGTTTGTAATGTGAGATGGAAAAAAAATTTGAGAAGCAACACAAGGAGAACATGCAAATTACATACAATGCCTTCAGAAAGTATTCAGACCCCTTCCCTTTTTATACATTTTATTCCAAATGTTGCAGTCTTGTGCTAAAATCATTTACATTCATTTTTTCCTTCATCAAACAACTCTAAATACCCAAACAGGATTTTAGAAATTTTTGAAAATTTATTAAAAATAAAATAGCGAAATATAGGGGCGGCACGGTGGCGCAGTGGGTAGCGCTGCTGCCTCGGAGTTGGGACACCTGGGGACCTGGGTTCGATTCCCGGGTCCTCCCTGCGTGGAGTTTGCATGTTCTCCCCGTGTCTGCGTGGGTTTCCTCCGGGCACTCCGGTTTCCTCCCACAGTCCAAAGACATGCAGGTTAGGTGGATTGGCGATTCTAAATTGGCCCTAGTGTGTGCTTGGTGTGTGGGTGTGTTTGTGTGTGTCCTGCGGTGGGTTGGCACCCTGCCCAGGATTGGTTCCCTGCCTTGTGCCCTGAGTTGGCTGGGATTGGCTCCAGCAGACCCCCGTGACCCTGTGTTCGGATTCAGCGGGTTGGAAAATGGATGGATGGATGGATAGCGAAATATCATATGGATGAAAGCATATAGACCCTTTGCTATGACAAATTTGGCTGAGGTGCACTGTAGACAGTGAACTGGCTCAGAATTGAATCCCGGTCAATTTTATTGCGAGGAAGCAGGATTTGCCACCATGCCTCCCATTTGCCAATCATTTCAAGTGACTTTTCTTATTATGGTAGGTATCGGCCAATCCAGGTGTAAATGAAGGCATTTTTACATCCAATCTGATTCATGTAAATACAGTAACAAATACAAATAAAGCAACTTTAAGAGTTGTCAAAACACAGAAATTTCGTGTTGATTAATCCCAACAGCTATTTGTACTCAGAAATCCAAAATCCACAATTGATTTCCACTAGACAACTTCTTGAGTGCCTGAGAAGACAGCTGTGAGCACGAGGTGAAATTCTAAAAGGATTCTGCACTTAGCTCTTAATCTCAGCCATGTTGCGGAAATATTTTAGCAGCTGTTGATGGAGTTCTATGAAGTGTTCAGTTTCAAGGACTCACATGGCTTATCTAACAGTATTGGATTCTTTCTTTTTTATTGAAAAATGAAGAATCTGCCTTATTTTTCCTTCACAGTTTCCTAACCCCACCAGCATCATATTTAACCAACATGTTCTCAGCCTTTCTGGACTGTCAAGTGGATTTTTAAAAAGGTGGTAACCATTTGTGCTACAGCCCCATAGAAAGCAAAATAAAAGAAAGCACTTGCAGTATGTGGAAGTGCTGTTCTTTCCCTCAGTTTGTTTTTTTCCTCTTTATGTTCCACACTGATTATAGAACAGAATCTCTTTACCTGTGATGCACACCCACTTAAGTTGTCTCTGCTCCATTAGGTATAGTCGCTGTATGATCTTTTATTTTCTGACATTCAAAGCCACAAGTCAATTTCTTAATGAAAGTCACAGGGCACATCCTGGGAGCAGACATTATCTGCTGTAAACGTGTTGGGAATATTTATAGAATTCTTCACAGATAGCACCTATTCATTCATTTCATACATTTTGGAGTTTTTAATTGTTTGCTGTTTTGATTTCAGTATTCCTGTAACCCTGAACTGGACTAAATGACTATTTGAAAGTGGATGGATGGATGTTTGTATTTTAGGAAGCACAGTTACCCACTAATTAGCCTTCCTGCCTGCCAGCTCCATTCAGACCCAGTCTGTAGATATTACATATTCTGCTCATATCTGTGTGTGCGTTTCTAAAGTTTTCCCTTTTCTTACTATCAGCTTTAATTTTTTGTGGTTTCAATAAATGGAGAAATGTGAGTGATTGTGAAGGAGGAATGGAATTAGTTTTGAGTGGATTATAATGGAGCAATGGTGTTTTAAGTGTCCCTGAGGGCTAGGGAAGTGTGCAGCAACTATACGACTGATTAGTGTGTCCAAAAATGTGACCTGAGCTGTAAGACAGCAATGCTAGCCACTCCGTCACCATGCCTCAAGCCACAAACAACACACAACAAATGGCCACAAACTAGAAATAAGTAAAAAAAAAATATCACTGCACTAACAGAGTTCCAGTCTTCGGGGCACTGACTGGTCGTGCCATGCAGCATTTTTTGATGTTGTGCTTCAGCCAGCATGCATAATTAGCCATGCGGTGTTGCAGTCTCCATCCTGCTGGCACATCTTTCTTATGATCCATCAAAACAGATGGTTTGCACTTATTTCTTCTATCAGTAAGATAGAAACACCTTGTAAATAGTAGAAAATCTTTTGTAACTTAATTATTTCATGTGTTGGAGGGGTTAAAATTAGTTTTGAATGGTGACATGCCATACGGCTAATTGCATATGCATTCGGCCTGTGCCTGCTTCCTTTATATGGACATGGCAAACAACCGGAGAGAAGGCAGGGGCTCCATCTGCCAGGACTGGAAGATTGGTTGGCGCTACTGTGTGATGTTAACAGGGAGGTGCGGCAGCATTCCCTTCACCATTGTAATTACAAATAATAAGTTACTTTACATTACATAATAAATTACATTACATTATAATTACAAACAATAAAACTAAAACTATAAAGTTCCAAATGGATTATGGCAACCTACTATGTTAATAATAGGTTGCAATTTAACTTTGCATGTTGTGAAAAAGACAGATCAGCCAATGTCACAGCAATGCATTGGATTTAAATGTTTCATTTTTCTTATTTATTTTTTATCATTAAAAAATTTAAAATGTAAGAAATAGAATATGTGCACACATAGGCAACACTTGTGTGTCAACTGTGAATTTGCCTGTAAATTTAAAAATATAGATGACTCACAGAGTGGGGTGATTTGCTTGCGCTCTAAAGTAACAAAAGACTTTAATATAAAGAGTAGGCCTCATGGTTTAGTATGATGTCTAAAAACCAAGACTGGCTCACGGAGCAGACTTAACAGCCTAAAGAGGCCTAAATTAAGCTAGGGAACCGTGAAACCCTTGTCCCCCAATATTAAGATAGAGTTCCTTTAATATATAAATGAGAGGAATCAATATGGCTAACCATTCTGTTTGCATTCTGGTTAACAAAAAATCCAATACCAGAATGAAAAGTCCAAAGCAGTGTTCATTAACCAGAAAATCAGAAGACATCAAAATCCAAAAGCACGGCAGAGATAAACTTACATGAGTTTTGGGGCTAACACTGTGCCTTTTATAGACTTATATAAGCCTGGTTAAGTTTGCTCTGGCAGCTCAAAATAAGGGTGAGGCCTTCAGTATAGCCCATAAAACAAATCCCACACCAATGCAAGCCTGACCCCAGGAAAACAGGAGGCTTCTGGTCTGACTAGGCATCAAAAGGGAGGTCAGGCCTTTAAATTTAAAACAATAGCAAAGAGTCTTGAAGTAAGCCTCACCAGAGGAAGAAGACACGTCTACAAATAACCTTTATAAAACAGAGGATCTTTATTTACAAAAAAAAGGGTAATTTATAAACAAGGCATCTAAAAAGTAAAAAGAAAGAGATGCTAAAAAAGCAATCCAAAGCAAATGATGACCAAAATGAAATCCAGTTGAAGAATCTTTTGACAGGTTGAAAACCAGAGCAATAATCTAAGAAAATCCAATACTTATGAGACCCACCAAAATCCACCAGAGCGCATTCAAATGAAATGCGGGAACTAAACATAATGTCTGCAGGCAGACTCCCAGAGATGAGGTAAAGATGGCCCTGCCTCTTGGGGATCCACCCACAAAATACAAGAAACATGGCAGAACAAAAATGAACACATATAAACTAAATAATCATAAAATATTATACTAAAATATAATAAATATGAAGACAAATAAGAAAAACACATAGCAATGTTTACAAACGTACCTAAATCTTAAAAAATTAACAAAAAAAGGCATAAAAAGAAATGAAACATAAGCCAGGGAGGGACCCTGGCGTAAACCTGACAGGTCTGTGGATGGTCCCAAAGCTGCAGCTTCAGGGAGATTCACCCTCTTAGGCTTAATATAAAGTGTTATGGCTGAAAGACCCAAAATACTTCCTAAAATTCCCACAAGAGGAGGAAGTCCTATCAAAAACCCCAGCTAGATAGAAAGAGGGCCAAGTAGAATCTTTGTAAAGTGAAAGATTTATTCTTCACAAAAATGTTCTTCAAAAACAATGACACTCTATGGAGCACACAGGCAATAGGATTTGCTCAAAACAATAAGGCAATCCAGTGCAACCAAAGTCCCAATACAGAAAGCCAAAACAAAATCAAAAGCAGAGTATGAAGTAAAAATCTGAAAATCACAATAAACATAGACGATCATAGTAACTGACCACTCTCTAGTGCTTTCAAGATGAACGGCTAGGAACTGTGGGAGACCCTTGTTTTTATAGGGTGGAGGTCAGTTCCTGGGAGTGATTGGCAGGTGGCCCCACCTCTTGGGGAACCAAACACATAGAACATAACACAGGCAAAGAAAATGCAGCAGAAATAACATTAGCATAAATACATGGCTCAGCGAAAAGGCATAAAACATGGATTTGAAGGAACCCTGGCTAGAATATAACATAAAGAGGACAAGGAGGAGAACTAATAAATACATAAAATAACAAATTCTCCCAAAAGCACTGATGCAAAATAATTAAATAATACAACAATATTCACTAAGAAGTAATAAAATATAATCAGGAAAGGAGAAAAAAACATTCCAAAGCCTAAAAATAATATTCAAAAAAACAACAAAAAGGCATAAAAAATAAACTAGAGCCAAGGAGGAAACCCTGTCCAAACCATAACACACAGGATATCCTTACTTAGCCAGAAAAATGTCAAGCTTCCCAGCAAAAACTTGTGGCATATATTGCATCATTTTGCAGGTTAAATTATGTACACTAAAAATTTTTTAGTATATTGTAGTTTTTGAAGATGTGGTGTTAAAAAGCAATGCTAAATGTTTTGAAAAAAAATACCACAAGTTGTTGTTGCTGGCAAAGAAGTTATCTGCTTATTGGAGTCCCAGGTTTGACCCTATGCTCTTAGTATATATCCATCCATTTCCCAACCCGCTGAATCCGAACACAGGGTCACGGGGGTCTGCTGGAGCCAATCCCAGCCAACACAGGGCACAAGGCAGGGAACCAATCCTGGGCAGGGTGCCAACACACCGCAGTCTTAGTATATATGATGGAGGAAAATAAAATTAATTTGATTTTTGCTTCTTTGAGCTGCAAGAAAAGTGCTTGCCACATGAACAACACATGCACTAAATGTAATGTTAATGGATATACACATATTTTATGCTGTATATAGTGCATTACCAGCAGATTTATCTTAAATCAGTTTATAACATTAGTGCAAGTATAAATAGTTGAATAATTTGAGTTACTCTGCATTTATATTTTACTAGCCATGGAACCTGCTGAAGACAGGTAACAAAATAATTAAAAAATGTTTGCTATCTCTTGTCCTACGTATACCTTAAGCGCCTTTTCTCTGTATTAGTGTGTGTCTGAATGTCTCCTCACTGGTGCTCCTTCTCTCAAGCTTGTTCCTGTAAAGGCTGCTTCTTCGACTCTGTCATCATTTTCAAGAGGGGCCTTTTCACCTCCTGTTCTGTACTTTATGTCTTTGAAGGCAACTCTCTCATTTTGTGACTTTAGTCCTCCTTGCGCGTCTCACACCTCTTCTTTCATTGCATCACCAAAGCCAAACTGACCAATCAGATTGCTCAGAGGAACAGGACACACAGGCACTGGCATAGCAATGGATTGTGCAAAGCACAAGGGCCTGTGAGCTTGGGGGGCCCCACTCTGGGCCATATACATTTTTGAAAAAATTTTAATAACTTAACTAGAACAGTGGTTTCACAATCTCGATGCAATGACTTCAGCGTTCAGTGTCTTGTTACCATCAACTCTGACCTTGATGGCTGACGACAAATTGTATGCTGCTGCCAATCTTCTCATTGAATACTATAGCATCAACATTTCACCGGTGTTTTCCGCTCAATTGTTGTCAATTCAAGCATGTTTTCAATCTATCCTGTCAACCAAGTCAACTGTTTTCGAAGTAGCTGAACTGTTGCTGATAGATCACTGTGCACTGTCGTCTATTTTCAGTGACTTTTGCATGGCTTACATGTTACTGCTGACCATACCAGTGACTGATGCTGCGTGTGAATGATCGTTCTCCAAGTTAAAACCCATCAAAAATTACCTCAGAAGCACCACATCGCAAGACAGACTTAATGGCTTGGCTGTACACTCAATCGAAAATGAGCGTGCCAGACAACTTGACGTGTCAGACATTTTGAGAAGGCACGCAAGTGAGTATTTTAAGGTACTAGTGATATTAGAAGTAATATGATTTGTGAGTCAGTTCCATTTTTGTAAGCTTTAACATTTTAACAAATGTGTAATCTGTTTTATTGTGTACCCTAGTATGGCTTACTGTGCATTAGTGTCAGAGGATTTGTGAGCGTGACCACTTTATGATGTCCATTTTCTCAGAACTTGTGTAAAACAGGTCGATTGTGTAGTAGTTAGCCAGTGTTGTCGTTTTAATTGGTTACAAACTGAAAATTGCTTTGTTTTATAGCATAGAACAGTTTCTAATTTGTAGGTCTTCTTTCACAAAGTTCTCTTGGAAAAGTAATTTACATAGATGTATGTACTAGTACTACTACCCACACCTTCCACATTCCATTCCCACAATTCATTTTATTTTTGCTAATTTACAGCGGCTGTAGTAAAGCAATTTAAAAAGTTATTACAAATTTAATTTAGAGAGCTGGTTTGTTTGTCACCAGCGTGTTATATGATGGTGACGCGGTTGTGGACACCACTGCCCAGCCGGCCCCTAGGGTCCAGTTGTGAAGAAATTACTAAGAGTTATCCTAGACAGGAGGAGCCCACCTCAGGGCACTGCACAGGGGCCTTCAGCAAGCTAGCTACACCACTGCACACAGGCCATAGTATTTTATTAAATAGTCGATAGTTTGTGAATATTATCATTCAACTTTTAAATACTTAGTGAAGTATACAGTATGTGACTGATGACATCAGCCTACCAGTTATTGATTTTCATAGCTTTTTGGATGTGATAAGATATCTCCATACTTGATATCATTTTGATTACTTACTTTTTTACACTCTGTAAAAAAAATAATAAATACGCTCAAAAGTGATAATCAATTTTCCTGAAACTGGATACAGAACAAGGAACATTTTAGTGGAAAAATAAAAACAAAAGCAGAGAAAATACATAAGTGAGTCACAAGCACCAGGGAGACCCCGACTTGTGCAGGCAGCAAGGGTTGAAGGTTATGCCAAAATAAGGGGCAAAAAGTCAGCTGTAATTGCCATCCCCGAATTTCACATACATGCTCTAGTCCTAAGAAACTTTTGACCCGACCAGTTTTTATAATCAGAGATTTATTTTACCTTTGTCTCATTGTTTAACTGCTCTTTTATTTTTCTTGTCTTATTCTGCTTTCAGAAAAATGAAGTAGTGTGAGATCTAAATTTAGAATAAATGAAGAAATATTTGTATTTTTGCTAGATATCTTAAGTCTCATTCATTATTATCCTGCTAATTAAACTCTTCTGCTCCCCTAATTGTATCCTAGAATTAATGACAAGCAGAGTATAGCATTGAATGCTGAAAGGCCGCAGCTCCCTTGGTATCATATCCACTAACATATTACTTAAATAACTAGAATACCTGGAAAGGGCAATGGAAATTATTACAATAATGATGAAAATCTTAAACATGAAGATAAAAAACATAAAATTATTTCAAAGTAACAGACAGAAATACTTTCTGCATTCTGATAAAAACTGAGAATGGTTTCCAATTTCTATATTACCACCAAAACAGCGAAACTGGAATAAGCAGCTTACTTAAATATGGTAGGCATCCAATTAAAAACAGAACTTTGCTGCAACAAAAGCCTGAAGCCTCAGGACTCCCACGAGGTTGCACTTGAGATCCACCGCTCTAGCAGACAGATTTGCAGTTATATGTGGTGGAGTGGTGACCATTTGAAAAGTAGTCTAGACTGTAGTCTCTGGTCAAAGCTAATGTTACCTCTACATAATGCCTCACTGTGACTGTGACAGCCAAATCAGAAGGTATCTTTCTTTTTATTTTAGGGCAAAATGTGTATAGTAAAGTATATTGATTTATTTACATATTTATGTGTTTATTTATTTAAAGAGCTTCTGTAAAATGCTAAATAAATATCTATCTATCTATCTATCTATCTATCTATCTATCTATCTATCTATCTATCTATCTATCTATCTATCTATCTATCTATCTATCTATCTATCTGTCTGTCTGTCTATCTATCTATCTATCTATCTATCTATCTATCTATCTATCTATCTATCTATCTATCTATCTATCTATCTATCTATCTATCTATCTATCTATTGTATACTGAGTATACTGCTCTCCCATGCCAGTGCTGCATAAATGTGTCGACTAGTTCTGTGTATAATTAGATTGAAACCTCTAGCTAATGATAGCCAGCAGAGCAGAAAACAAATATGAGTGGATATTCAGTTATCAATTGCACTTCATTTCTGAAGTTTTGAATTTTGCGAATGTGCTGCAGAAGCTTTGGGAGACACCCTGTAGTGCTTACAGGTGCTAGTATGCAGACACGAAAAATTAGAAGACTTCACAGGATTTCAGTATGCTTAATACAAAAAAAATCTTCAAATTATTGTTCCCCTTCCTTATGAGCCAGAGTTGTAAACATTTTACAATTTTTCATTACACTTCAGCACACAAAACAAGGTATGCACACTTTTATTCCAAACACTGTGCTGCACAACTGAGTGGACATTGGCTATATACAGGGCCATATTCTTCTCTGCCTACTAAGGACTCAAGTTTCTTTCTTTGTTTGTGTCTTTATGTTCAGTGTAAGAAAGGTGCTATATTGCGCCCGACCCGACACAGATTGACACGGGAGGCACATATATAATAAAACAGATATTTATTTTTCTTCACCTGTGGGGCACGTCTTCCCCGTGAACCCCACAGGCAATACACAGTCCCAATCACAGCACACAAGTAGTGCAAAGCACTCTTCTCTCCTACCACCACTCCTCCCAGGCAACCTTGTCCTCCTCCACCCGACTCTGGCTGCTGAGTGGTGGTCGCTGGCTCCTTTAATAGTCCACCCGGAAGTGCTCCAGGTGCTTGATCACTGAGTTCCGGCTGCACTTCCGGGTGTGATGAATATGCTGCCCACACAGGCTCAGGAGTCCAAATACAGCACCCCCTGGCGGGGGACCCAACAGGGCTGCATCCAACTCCAATTCCCATGGAGCCCTGCGGGAAACCGAGGAACCACTCCAACCCGGGTGGGGCTTTCATCCAGCATCCAGGGGGAGGTATTGCACTGTCCAGGGCTGCTCTCTCTCCTGCCACATCACATTTTACCAGGAAATATTGTTTATTAATAAAATTAATCTTTTCTAAATTTTTTTCTTATGCAAGCTCTCACAACTCTGAATGGACTAAGCTTAAAAAAATTGTATATATTATACTCCACATGTAGTTATCGTTGAAAGAGATTTCACTCAGATGGTAGCCTGTAATGTCACCGTCTTCTCTTTTTCCTTACACTTCATTGAGATTTAAAGCACTGTGTGAATAGTTTGATGATTTCATTTTTGTGTATGCCATTTATCCCACAATCAATGTTTTTAGACTTTGCCTTACCCCCAAAATAAAGTCAAACAAATCTATTTGTGCTTCAGCTTCACTGCTTCATCTCACGCTGCACCAAATTGTCCTCATTCTGCTCTTCAGCGTCTGCCACTTTCACCAACTGGAAGTCTTCCACTGCTCAACTGAGGTAACAGATTCTCTTGTTTCCCACCTCCTTAAGACAATTCATTCCAAGATCAGGCCTTTCCAGGAATGAATAAGCAGGGAGGTGAGTTATCCATTCAAAAGTCCCTCACATCTCATTGTATGCATGAGAGAATGTTGTGTTGATTTTTGATTTGATATACTTTGTTAATCCCTGAAGGGAAATTGTCTTTTTGCATGACCTTTGTAGGTTAGCCATTGTACAGCACTCATGGAGCAATTCTCAGGTTAAGGGCCTTGCTCAAAGGCCCAACAGAGTAGGACCCCATCTGACAGAACAGGATTTGAACAGACAACCTTCTACATACCAGTGCAGATCCTTAGCCACAGAGCCACCACTCCAATATATTTCCAAAAGTTTAGAAAAAAACACCTGTGTGTGGGACGTTGTGAGCATATGACTGGATACCTTATATCTGGATTATGTGATACAAGTACTCATATTTTATCATGATATTTTTTGTTATTGTTCGGTCCCAGTTCAAGCCCACTGCATCAGGAATGTTATTATCTTTTTCCATGAAAATATTAGATACATTTTTTTCTCAGGCATCACTAAAAACAATGCATGATGAATAATAGATACATTTACTGTATCTCTTTTGGAGCAGAAGAAAAAAAAATAGGCTGAACATAGGAGCAGATTTGCCCTAAAAATTACAAAAATTGGAATCCAGCATGAAGACCCTCTGTGTCGTGAAGTCAACTAAAAAGCCCCATTGACTTTGAAGTATTTGGCCATTTTTTTCATGTGTGGTTTTGTCTGCTTCAGATATTTTATATGTGAAGATTTACGATTGTTTCCACTTTTGATTTTGTTTTATGGGTGCTGTTTTTTATTCCCGTCTTGTTTGTTTTTATTTGCTTGACAGAATTTTCTCTGCAAGTCACCACGTTCCCATTCTCATTATCGTTGAAG
Source organism: Erpetoichthys calabaricus (assembly GCF_900747795.2). Lineage (NCBI taxonomy): Eukaryota > Metazoa > Chordata > Cladistia > Polypteriformes > Polypteridae > Erpetoichthys > Erpetoichthys calabaricus. The sequence continues at coordinate 191,041,657 of NC_041397.2, forward strand.
CTGGGATCACTGACATCACCAGTACATGTACTTCTCTTATAAATATAATAGCATGCGGCAGGTTCTGTATCCCTCTGTAAATGTTCAAGAAAACTAAAATATTTAGTTTACTTTCTAAGTAATCCCCAGTGTAAGGATTCTGGTTTCAGTTTCAGCTTCAGTTCTGTCTTTGACTTTCATGTTTTTCTTAGCCCTTTCATTTTGGTTCTGACCTTGTCTGCCATTTTCAGCAGCTCCGTGTAGGACTATATGTGTATGTGTATTTTTCTACTTTTATTTTTCTATTCAAGTTATTGTCTGTTTTTTACCTGCATTTTTTATTACTATTTAATTTAATATTTTTTGCTGCTGGAGTATATGAATTTCCCCCTGGGATTAATAAAGTATCTATCTATCTATCTATCTATCTATCTATCTATCTATCTATCTATCTATCTATCTATCTATCTATCTATCTATCTATCTATCTATCTATCTATCTATCTATCTATCTATCTATCTATCTATCTATAACATCTACTGGTTTTTCAGTCTGCTCACAATAATCCTTAACAGACTTTAAAACATTTGTTATTTCCATCTTTTTTTATTCCATATAAAAATCACACTATTACATGAAAGGATCATTAGGTACATATCAGGAAAATGAAAAGACACACACACATGCAAAACTATCGAAAATAGCTTGTTAAATCCTACAGATATAATATTTGAAAGAAGTAAATAAATATTATCTTTAGTTTACCTAATAGATTTTCAGTACTTAACAATTTAACACTGAAAAATATGGTGGCGCTTCAAAGCATTTTATGTTTATTAAGAATGTGTCATACAACTGTATACTGTATACAAACAACCACGAAATCCTGCTCACTCGCTCTACAATTTCTAATGAACAAATGATGTCCCTTCTGTCTACTATTTGAATTTACAACTGCTAGTATCACCCACACATCAACCTCCATCCGATGTTAATGGCAAAGAAGGCTAGAGTTAGAGTGCACTGCAATAAATAAACAGAATTCAGTACATCCTGTGGCAGTGTTTATCTCCACTCGGACTTTAAGCAGCAAATCCATCCATCCATCCATTTTCCAACCCGCTGAATCCGAACACAGGGTCACAGGGGTCTGCTGGAGCCAATCCCAGCCAACACAGGGCACAAGGCAGGAAACAATCCTGGGCAGGGTGTCAACCCACCGCAGGACACACACAAACACACCCACACACCAAGCACACACTAGGGCCAATTTAGAATCGCCAATCCACCTAACCTGCATGTCTTTGGAATGTGGGAGGAAACCAGAGCGCCCGGAGGAAACCCACGCAGACATGGGGAGAACATGCAAACTCCACACAAGGAGGACCCGGGAATCGAACCCAGGTCCCCAGAAGCAGCAAATCTCAGCTCCATTTTTCCAAAATACCATCAACATGTCTCTTACCCAATGAGAGAAGAAAATTCTCTGGACCACATTTATACCAAGACTAGCCATTCCCCGCAGCTTCGTCCGTGTATTAGTGAAACAGGACAGCGAGAAGGGCCCCGCCCAGATCTCTACTCCTGACGTCACTCTTCTCTTCCCTTCCCCTCAGCCCGCAGCCTCTGTCTCGGATTAGCACAAATATATCGCTCCTGCAAGTGAACTATGATTCTTAGCGCAATGAGAGAAGTCGCAAAATCAACTTGAATGTTCAAGCAAATTCTAGAAAAAAAAAGATCTAAATCCGTTAAGTATTTCTCTCGTTTGCTAACTAAACGGAATTAAGGTTATGCCCTGAGGCAGATGCATGAGTGAGGAAGGCCCCACCCCCTCCCCGCAGCCCGATGAGTCTCTATCAGATTTGCACTAATAAATCAGTACCACAAGCGAACTATGATAACTTGGCACGATGAGAAAGTCGCAGAATCAACATAATGTTTAAGCAGATTATAATAAAAAACCCAATCTAAATCCGTGAAGTAGTTCTCTTGTGAAAAGCGGACAGACATACAAACGGGTCTAAAACACTATAAGAAATTTTTAAAACCATTTCTTAGCAAGCACCCATGGGCCAAGAGTAACCTACATTCCAAATTTCAAGTCCCAAGTCCTCAATGTTTGGGAGATTTCGTGATGAGTGAGTCAGTGGTATTTGGCTTTTATATATAGGCCTATAGATTCAGAATACTTACCAGACAGAAACCCACTTTAAAAACTCAGACCTTATCACTCTGATTAATTCTCCTCCAGGCTCACAGACAGCTGCACAGGCAAGTAGTGGTCAGAATGGTGGAAGTGTGGCCTTAAGGATGTAACAAAAGCACAGTGAGCCAGAATTTTACACTTGGAAGGGATGGAGGGGAGGAGGGGGTTACTGAAACTCCAATTCTGTTCTAAGTTTTTATTTTGAAAAGACTGCCAGAGAAAAGGTGAACACAGGAAGGACTTTTATGTTGATGGAAAGTACAATAGGAAGATCATCATCCTGAGGAAGGGAGAAAAAAAAACTGGAAAAGAAAGGAGAAGAGATCCTCCATCTTGTAAAAACAGGCCTGAAGAGTAGACTGTGAGGATTAGTCATGAGGATTACAAAGGACTACAAAGTATTACAAAGTGGTTGTAGAGTTCTAGATGGAATAGAGAAAATTCCAGATAACTAATATAATGGATTACACTTACTGGATGTTCCCTGACTCTTGACAAAGTAAAAAAAAAAAAACAACTAGGATTGGTTGGAGTTAAGAAGGTCCACAAGGAATGGTTGAGATCAGTCCTATTTTGTAATCAAAACAGAGACTAGTCTCTTTGTCGGTGGAAAAACAGAAAATAAGACTCATTTTGTTTAAGTTTATTTTAACCTTGTTCTTCTGTATCCATAGATATGCATGTTCCAGTGTTTGTAGTTATTGATGCATTCATTCTAGAATTCTAAATATTTTTTGGTTGTTTCACACCATAAATTAAAGGGGTATAGTTTTTGAATGGTCTAGACTTCAACCTTGGTGTGTTACCAACTCAACTTGGGGATAGTTGATTGTTACAAGGAGCTGAATCAGTCTGGTATTATTTTTTCAAATGCACTAACTGGAGTGTTTTCAAAGAGGCAGCTGTTGTACGTTACCCAGGGATCCTCAACTGGCTGGGCTTCAAATTCTGGTTTCATCACCGTCAGGGGCAGCCGTCAGCCCTAGAAAGGTTCCCACAGTTCCTGGCGATATATTCAAATGCGCTTGGGAGTTTTTCATGAGTTACTGTTATTTTTTTATGTGCATTTCTTTTGTGATCTATTGGGTTTTTGACATGCTTGCTCTATCTTTTGACCACCCTTTGGATTCTTGTATTGGGACTTCTTGTATTGTACTCCACGGAGCTTTATTCTTGTTGAAGAGCATTTTATGGGAAAATAAACCTTTTATCTTAAGAAAGATCCTGTGCTTGCCTTTATAAGAAAGTAAATTAAAAAGTAAAGACAGTGGGAAAAGTTTCGGTAACCACAGGTTTCACTCTCTCTGTTCTATGAAATCTCACTACGGTACGTTGTTCAGTCTCACAGTGGAGTATCAATGTTCATTTGACCTTGGCTTAGACTAATGGCAGAGCGCTGAGTGGTGTGCGCTTCAAACTACTCATGAGTCATCACAAACGTGTATTGAGTCAGCTTCTATCTTCTTGCAGTTACTGTGTAATTTTTAACTTGCCTTTCCTTTTTGATTTAAACACATTATCTAGTAAATCCTTCTCTAGTGGGCATTTTTGGAGAATTGCAGGACTCTCTTTGTGCCTTAGAACAAGAGATCACCCAATGGTATACAGAAACATCCATCATTAGTCACTACCTACATCAGGAAATGTGCTAATGATGCTAAACTGTTATAGGAAATAGAGATCTTTCCTAACAGAAACCAATGGACAAACAGTGAGGTTAACATCTTAATCAAATTAAAGAGTGCCGAATTCAAATGAGGCAATACATTAGAGATAAATTCGGTCAGGATCACTTCTAAGAACAACAAACCAATTTAAAGAACTGTATTAAACATGCAAAAGCACATTCAGACTAGATACTAGTGACCTTCAGCGTAACTGGCAATTTATATAGCCCTCATAGAATACAAATGTAAGAACCTCTGTGCATCTTCTCATGATGTCTCCCAGTGTAATGAGTCTTTTGGGCTTAGTTTGAAGGCCAGTGACACACAGCGATTCAAAAGAACTGCATCCTCCGCAGCTGACAACATACTCAATCTGCCAAAAAAGTGAAGAGGATACTGCTAAACACGAACATACGCAAAGCTGCAGGACCTCAAGGAAAACCCAGTTGTGTCCTCAGAACCTGTGCCAATCAGCTGGTGGTGGTGTTCACAGACATTTGTAACAGGTAGCTGGCTCAAGCTGTGGTGTCCACCATCATTCCAATACTGAAGATCCTATGGAGACATGCCTTAAGTACTACTGCATAGTGGCACTAATCCCTGTCATCACAGGACATATTAACGATACCCATCCAGATAAACTGGACCTTAAGAAACAGATCCACAAATGACACAGTTTACTGTGCCATCTGGATAAAAGAAGACCACTGGCAAAACTACTATTTGTAGATGTAAGCTCAGTTACCATCATCATTCCAGAGAAACCAGTCAAGAAACTCAGGCCTCCCTCCACAATTGGATTCTGGACTTCCTGCCAGGTAGACTCCAGATGGTCAAGTTAAATAGCACACTAACTTTGAACACCACAGTCCAGGGTCGCCCAAGGATGTGTGCTTGGTCTAATGCTCTACTCCCTCTACACTCATAGGGCATCATCAAAGACTCAACACACCCCAACTATAGACTGTTTGACCTTCTACCACCTGGTGCCTTTGGGACCAGACTAATAATAATAATAATAAAAATAATAATAATAGTAATTCTTTACATTTATGTAGCGCCTATTCTCACAACTCAAAGTGCTATTAAACTCCCAAGTCTTCTCACCTGCAATCTGAGCCCTTATGGTACCTTCTGTCTTTATCAAAACTCATTGAAAAATACCTATACCTCAAGTCAAGATATTTACACACAATTATTAATTTAATGCTGTTAAAGTATGATTTTGCATATCTGTTACCACCCCTGTTGCTTTTGAAATTATAAATAGAGTTGCCGGGTTGGCATCCCGACTATTTTTGGGACTCATTCTGTCTTTGTGACTCCAACAGCCATATATATATCTTATATATAAACGTCTACGCATGGAAGTGTGTGTCTCTGACCAGCCTGGAAGTGAGAGGTAGAGTCGGGGTGAAGGCTCCAGCTCCAAGAATACGCAAGCAAGGCCAGCACACTGGCAAAACGAAACCTCAGAAGAAAGACAGTCGCTTAGCTGCTAATGCACAAATGATGCGAGCACGTCGGCAACACAAATCCCCAGAGTAGTTGTGACGATTTCAATACTTTCTAGTTAGGATATATATATATACCGTATATATATATATATATATATATATATATATATATATATATATATATATATATATATATATATATATATATATATATTGTCACGCAACGCGCGCATAGGGAGCCGCATAAAGACCTGAGGTGCAGTGCGAAAACTCCTGCCAAGGGGGAAAGCGGGGTACTAACCTCTCTCTCTTTTTTTCCTACAGAAAAAAAGAAGCAGCGCCGCCATGAATGTGCCCAGACTCCCTAACCACGTACTGCCACTTCCGTGTTCATTCCCTTTCTTCCATCTACCTGTGATGACGTCATGGCTCCCAACCACCACCACGGTTCCTTCCCAGCATTCCTCTGTGTCAATTCCGGTCCCACTCCATAAATGTTCCCCATTCGCCATTTCTAACTGTCTGTTGTATTCTGGAAAATCATTGACCTATTGAACAAACTGTACAGTATACGAGGCCAGACAACCCCAAACCTTTATGCTGTGTTTGTTATTTATTTACAGTGGCATAGTCGGCAGGATAGATTGTCCGAAATGTCGGAAGGACAGGACCTGAACGGCGTGCTGACCAGTTTGGCGACTCAGCTCCAGACTTTGCAGCTCGAGCAGGCCGCAACAAAGCGCGAACTTGAAGAAACAAAAACACGCCTGGCTGCAGCTGAAGCGGTAAGACCAGAGCCCGCACGGCCTCCTCCCCCTCTGATCGTCCCGCTCTCTGAAGCAGATGACATTGAATCCTATTTGGGAATTTTCAAGAGTACAGCCTCTCGAAATCAATGGCCGCGGATGGAATGGGCATCCATACTGGCACCGTATTTGAAAGGCATCGCGCAGCGGGCCTATCACGACCTCCCCGAGGAGGAAGCCACGAGTTATGACCTCCTGAAAGCAGAGATCCTAAGTTGCTACGGCATCACGTCAGGCCAGCAGGCGAGTAAATGGAGACACTGGCAGTTCGACCCTGATCGCCCTGCCCGAGCCCAGGCTTTTGAGTTCTGGGGCAAGATGGGCCACTGGTTAAGGCCAGAAGGTACTCAAGCACACCAGGTAGTTGAACAGGTGGTGTGTGAAGGCTTAGTTAATGCCATGCCAGATTATCTCGCCCAGCAGGCCAGCGACACACTTATAAAGATATGAAGGGTCTTCTCGAGGTCTTGGAGCGTCAGCTCGCGGTGCAGCGAACTGGGGGGTCGGAGAAGCCTGCTCGCGGAGCCCGACAGTGATGTGTCGCCAACCCTGAGCTCACCCGTCGCGCTGTGCAAGCTCCAGTGAAGCCAAGGGAGAAGCTTCCAGCCCCACCGCGCTGCTTTCAATACATACTACCAGCCTGTCCCCAGAGCATGGAGCCGATGGATTGTAGTTGGGCGAAAGCTGAGAGGTACTGTGCTCTGTCTAATCCCCTGGCAGTCCCGAACATGGGAGTGATCCTGGTAAATGGATAGTCGGTGGTTGCGTTATTTGATACCGGGAGTGACATAACCATTGTTGCTCGCCATTATGTTCTACCGCGACAGTGGGTAAACCAACATGTGAAGGTTACTTGTGTACATGGGGAGACCAGGTCTTATCGGTCCGCAAAATGTTATATTACCTGGAAGGGGGAAGTAAGTCGACTGCTCGTGGCCTTGTTACCTGAACCCCCCTTTCCACTAATTTTGAGACATGACTGGTCACAAACTAAAACCGGTAGAGCAGGAACCACTCCTTTAGCCAAGTTGGGTCTTATTATGGGTGGACGGGGCGCCCTCCCCGCAGCTCCCACGCCATGCAGCTCAGCACACAATGATGACGTAAGCAAGCTGGGGGAAGATTCTCTGGCGATGGACTCTGACCCAGAAGCACCACCGGGTGAGGGCCCAAGCCAGGTAGACGACACCCCCCAGGTGCTACTAGATCCCTTAGAAAGCATGGACTACCAATTTAGGTCCACACCGGCGTCATTTAAAAGGGAATAGTGAAACGATGATTCTCTAAAGTTTGCTCGGAATGCTATCATTTCCGTTGATGGCAGTATGCCAGACAATACCATGCCACCGGAACCCTACTTTGTACTAGAGAATGATCTGTTGTATCGAGTCACGAGTCATGAAGGCGAGGTACGGAAGTTGTTGTTAGTGCCGCGGACCTACCGGCGGGAGGTCTGTGAACTGGCTCACGCCCATCTCCTAGGCGCCCACCTAGGGGCCGAGAAAACTCTGGAGAGAATAAAACTCTGTTTCTATTGGCCCGGAATAAATGAGGAGGTTCGACGTTTCTGCCAGTCCTGCCCGGACTGTCAGTTACGTCAGATACCTAGGAGGGACCATGCTCCTCTCGTTCTGATTCCCCTCGTTGATATACCCTTTGAAAGGATCGGAGTCGATCTAGTAGGACCCTTAGAGCCTTTGAACCTTGGACATAAGTATATTTTAGTCATGGTGGATTATGTGACTCGCTACCCAGAGGCGGTTCCTTTACGCTCCGCCAATAAAAAACATTTTGCATGGGAAATGGTAAGCCTTTTTTCCAGAGTGGGAATACCTAAAGAAGTCCTCATGGACCAAGGTATTCCCTTTACTTCGGATACATTCAGGGAGGTTGCCAAGTTACTCCGTATTAAGCATCTAAAGACGTCTGTTTACCATCCGCAGACTGACGGGTTGGTAGAGCGTTTCAACCAGACGCTTAAGCAGATGCTGCGCAAGGTGGTCAGCGCAGATGGTAGGAACTGGGACCAGCTTTTACCTCTCGTGCTTTTTGCCTACCAGGAGGTGCCACAAGCCTCCATGGGGTTTTCCCCGTTTGAACTTTTGTACGGCCGCCAACCCCGGGGCCTTCTGGACATTTTCAAAGAAGGTTGGGAAGCAGAGGCTCTTCCCTCCATTAATATATTGGAATATATCGCTGCGCGATAGACTAAATAGAATCCGACCCCTCCTAAAAGAACATGACACAGGGATACTGGCAAATTCCCTTAGCAGCATCCGCTAAAGAGAAAAGAACCTTAGTACCCCTAGTGGACATTGGCAATATAAGGTTCTCCCATTCGGACTGCACAGGGCACCAGCGACCTTCCAGCGTCTGGTAGACAGAGTGCTACGGCCCCACCAGTCCTATTGTGCTGCCTACTTGGATGACATAGTCATCTATTCTGGCACCTGGGTGGAACATATCTTGCAGGTTTACGCCGTCCTCTTAACACTAGCAAAGGCAGGCCTCTGTATCAATCCACGTAAATGTTTCTTTGACTTGAAGGAGGCCAAATATTTAGGCTACCTGGTTGGGGGTGGACTGGTGAAACCCTAATGTTCTAAAATCAAAGACATCCTGGAATGGCCCCGTCCGAGTACCAAGAGACAGGTGCAAGCCTTCTTGGGGTTAGCGGGTTACTACCGCTGGTTTGTACCTCGTTTCTCTGAGAGAGCTGCACCCTTGACTAATTTAACAAAGAAACGGTCTCCTTTATATGTGGTATGGGACAATGAATCAGAACAAGCATTCAGTGACAATAAGACGGCCCTGACAATGGCACCAATATTAAGAACTCCTGATTTCTTTCTTCCTTTTATCCTCCAGACCAATGCTTCGGACACAGGTCTATGCGCCGTGTTGAACCAAAGCATCAATGGTGTCAAACACCCAGTGATTTACCTGAGTCGGAAACTGTTGGACCGGGAGACCAGGTATGTGGCAGTGGAGAGGGAAGCCTTGGCTATTAAGTGGGCAGTGACTCACCTGTTGGGTCGCGAGTTCACCCTGGTGACGGACCATGCCGCTCTCCAGTGGATGGCGGTACACAAGGAGTCGAATCCCCGGGTCACCAGGTGGTTTTTGGACCTTCAGCCATACAATTTACCGTCATTTACCGCCGGGGTAACCTTCAGGCCAATGCTAATGCCCTCTCCCGAGTTCACGACCTCTTGGTTTGGTATGCTCGAGTCTGGGTCTGAGCTGAGGGGGGGTTTCATGTCACAACAAACCTTCTGGCCTATTGAACAAACTGTACAGTATACGGGGCCGGACAACCCCAAACCTTTATGCTGTGTTTGTTATTTATTTACAATATTTATAAATCTATATATATAAAAGCCAAATACCACTGACTCACTCATCACGAAATCTCCCAAACCATGAGGACTTGGGACTTAAAATTTGGAATGTAGGTTACCTTTGCCCCATAGGTGCTTGCTAAGAAACAGTTTTAAAAATTTTGTGGTCCAATCTCGTCTGTATGTCTGGCCGCTTTATGTCTGTCTGATTTTCACGGGAGAATTACTTAACGGATTTAGATCTGGTTGTTTTCTATAATTTGCTTGAACTTTCTGGTTGATTTTGTGACTTCTCTCATCACGCTACATACCATAGTTCACTTGCAGCACCAATTTTTGCAAATCCAACAAAGTGGCTGTGAGCCGAGAGCGGGTGTTTCGGGGTGGGGCTTTCCTCATTCCCTCACCAACCTCTGTTCGAGTTAATCTACGTCTCACCACATGTTACACTGCACCTTGCCTCTGCTTAGTTAGCTATACCTGGTTGTTTAGCAGACATTATCATCTACAGATTGTTAAGGAGTAACATTTGACATTTTTGAGACAGAAATCAGAGCTAAGTGTGTTTATCAGGGTAGCTGCTGATTGCCAGAGATATCACAGCCATGTTCTTTTCTCCCCACGCGGGGAACGCTCTCCCGTCAGAGCTGAACACGATCAGATACAGTGCCAACGTCTATTGATTTTTAAAGTTTGTCCTGTTTCATTAAGTCAATGTATGTGTGTGTATATGTACAGTTAGGTCCATAAATATTTGGACAGAGACAACTTTTTTCTAATTTTGGTTCTGTACATTACCACAATGAATTTTAAATGAAACAGCTCAGATGCAGTTGAAGTGCAGACTTTCAGCTTTAATTCAGTGGGATGAACAAAACGATTCCATAAAAATGTGAGGCAACTAAAACATTTTTCTAACACAATCCCTTCATTTCAGGGGTTCAAAAGTAATTGGACAATTGACTCAAAGGCTATTTCATGGGCAGGTGTGGGCAAGTCCGTTGTTATGTCATTATCAATTAAGCAGATAAAAGGCCTGGAGTTGATTTGAGGTGTGGTGCTTGCATATGGAAGATTTTGCTGTGAACAGACAACATGCAGTCAAAGGAGCTCTCCATGCAGGTGAAAGAAGCCATCCTTAAGCTGCGAAAGCAGAAAAAACCCATCCGAGAAATTGCTACAATATTACGAGAGGCAAAATCTACAGTTTGGCACATCCAGAGAAAGAAAGCAAGCACTGGTGAACTCAGCAACGCAAAAAGACCTGAACGTCCATGGAAGACAACAGTGGTGGATGATCGCAGAATCATTTCCATAGTGAAGAGAAACCCCTTCACAACAGCCAACCAAGTGAACAACATTCTCCAGGGGGTAGGTGTATCGATATCCAAGTCTACCATAGAGAGAAGACTGCATGAAAGTAAATACAGAGGGTGCACTGCAAGGTGCAAGCCAATCATAAGCCTCAAGAATAGAAAGGCTAGATTGGACTTTGCTAAAGAACATCTAAAAAAGCCAGCACAGTTCTGGAAAAACATTCTTTGGACAGACGAAACCAAGATCAACCTCTACCAGAATGATGACAACAAAAAATTATGGAGAAGGTGTGGAACAGCTCATTATCCAAAGCATACCACATCATCTGTAAAACACGGTGGAGGCAGTGTGATGGCTTGGGCGTGCATGGCTGGGACACTAGGTTTATTGATGATGTGACACAGGACAGAAGCAGCCGAATGAATTCTGAGGTGTTCAGAGACATACTGTCTGCTCAAATCCAGCTCAATGCAGTCAAATTGATTGGGCGTCGTTTCATGATACAGATGGACAATGACCCGAAACATTCAGCCAAAGCAACCCAGGAGTTTATTAAAGCAAAGAAGTGGAAAATTCTTGAATGGCCAAGTCAGTCACCTGATCTTAACCCAATTGAGCATGCATTTCACTTGTTGAAGACTAAACTTCGGACAGAAAGGCCCACAAACAAACAGCAACTGAAAGCCGCAGCAGTAAAGGCCTGGCAGAGCATTAAAAAGGAGGAAACCCAGCATCTGGTGATGTCCATGAGTTCAAGACTTCAGGCTGTCATTGCCAGCAAAGGGTTCTCAACCAAGTATTAGAAATGAACATTTTATTTCCAGTTATTTAATTTGTCCAATTACGTTTGAGCCCCTAAAATGAAGAGATTGTGTTAAAAAAATGCTTTAGTTGCCTCACATTTTTATGCAATCGTTTTGTTCACTCCACTGAATTAAAGCTGAAGGTCTGCACTTCAACTGCATCAGAGTTGTTTCATTTAAAATTCATTGTGGTAATGTACAGAACCAAAATTAGAAAAAAGTTGTCTCTGGGGGGGGGGAGTGGGGGGCAAAAGCGTTAGATGTGATTTTCATCACCGATTTTCGATGGATCTCAAAGTTTTAGGGTCCCCTGATATCTCGATGGTGGGCATGTTTCTATCTATGTGTGTGTCTGTCTGTCTATGTGTCACAGTTTCTTCAGGACGGTCTACAGCTAAAATGACAGGACGGAAAAATACCAAACTTAAAACTTAAGCCTGAGATGATGCTGTGCTGAATAGTTTTTGAGCCAAATCGTGCAAGAGAAAGAGGCACACTTAAATACTACAATTCTCCAATTAGTTATTAATTATTTTCATCAATTACTATCGTAATAACCTATTTTGTGATCAGAAAGATCAGCATCAGAGCAGTAAATAATTACTGAAATTTTAAGGAATAGTTTGGGTAACTTGGTTCCTGGGGCACAAAGCCTACTGACACTCATGTCCAAATTTTTTAAATTTAGGGTTATGGCAAATGCAAATTGTCACTGAGTGTGAATATGGTGTGTTTGTATGTGTGAACGAGAGTAGTCCCTGTGAAGGACCAGAGTCCACTCCAGGTCTGTTTTCAGTCTTTTTCCCAATCCTGGTGAGACAGCCTTTGACTCCCGCAACCCTGATATAGATTGAGAAGGTTCCAGAACCTGCCTACTAAACTTAGTCCATTAAGCTATAGTGCCTGCACAGTCCTCAAACACACCTAAATGTTACACCATATGTACATTTTTAACTCGTTAATATTTTAGAAACTGCCTTTAAAATGTAACCTATAAGCGTTTTAGAGGAGCGTGTACCTAACTCACGGGAGTGGAGCCCCAAATCATCTGTAACCCACAGTATGGATGTGCTGTACTATTGGGTGGAACAGCTACTGTACATTTGGAAGAATGGAAAATTGAGGTGAGGGAAGTTTCTTAGCTGTATTTGGTGATAACACAAAAATTTTTTCCCATGTGGTATAAAGTATATAGCAATGACCCCACCAATAAAGGTTACTGATCCTCAGTACCTGCAGCAGTATTTTTGATTTGTAAAGATGAGATCATTTTAAAATTAATAATAATAGATTTTGGATAAATGTATTAATTAAAAAAGCCTAAATGAACTCTGAATGAAATCTGTACTTGAAACATTTACTGTATATTAGGTATAGTTTAGACATAACAACTTTGTGGAATGTTCTGAAAATGTAATGTAGGCATGAGTGAGTGTCAGCGTATGTATAAATGTGCTTTGCAAGAAAATGGCACCCAATCTCATTACTTCATCTTTATGGCCACTGATGCCAGGATACTCTCAGATCCCCATAAGCAGGTTCAAAGAATGGTTCTTACATTATTACCAATATTTCTTGATGAAACCACTTTCCAGCTCAGTTATTCCACTCTAATTCATACCTTATTCGCATTACATTACTAATTATTATTTCATCACATTAATTTTCTTTTTGTTCAGTATTCTTCTGTATTTTGCTTTGTATAAATATGCCATCAACCGCAGATAACTTCATCATTTAAGAATAAATTACATTAGCTTCTAGATGTGTAAATAAACTGAGAGAACGTAAGATGCATAAAGATAATTCTTAATCACAATAATCATTTGAGTAGCTTCTTTGTTTAAAGTTAATGAAAATAAAAATGAACATCAGGCTGTGCAAGATCTATTTATAATGATGTGTGTCCATACTCGTAAGGACATGGAGCCTTTGGAACCTGACATGAAAGTTAGAATTGAGTTAAATAAGCAGGCTGAAATGCTCTCTGAGAGTCAGATTATAGAAACTCCTGCATCTCAGATATACCAAGACTATAAAAATATTTATCACATTTACTTGACCTCCACACGACTCATCTCAGTGGGACAGTCCTCATCTGACTCCATCTCATGAAATAAGTGTAAAGCTTCCACTGTTGTGTATTTTAAGTTCTCAGGCGCCTCCTCCACAGTAGAGCTGTCTGTTGCTGCCATTCTCTGTTTTCCCACATTGGGAGTGCTTGTAGGACTGGATGGGACAGGGTTTTGCACCCGGTACAATTCAGACTCCTGCTTCTCCTCACTCTCTGGTTTACTACTGGAACTCAACGGCTGTTCATGGCTTGCTAAGCAAGGAAGGAGATAAACTGTCCCAGTGCTGCACACTGCATTAACAAAGGTATATAAATCTTGATTTCCACTGTCTTTTAATAGGCAAGAAGAAATGGTGTATTGTACATCAGAACCAGAAAATAACTTTAGATTTTGCACATTTCCAGCATTCTGACTGAGATTCTTCTCAGTGTCACTATTATTATTCAAGCTTGTTTCCATCTTCTGCTCCTCAACATAATCTGAATTTTCCAGCTTTGGTATACGTTTGGATTCTTTTTCCTCCTTTCCAACTGAAACACTTCCAAAACTATCTTTTGCACATTCAATCTCCAGTTCACTATCGAAATCCACAGAAGTGAAGCTTTCTTCCAGGCTGATATCAAACTGCTGTTCCTTGAGATAGTGTGGAGAGATATATCCAAGGAAGGAACTGAAGAAATGATCGATTTCTTCCATATTGCTTCTCTGTAATGCAAAAAATCATGTTAAGATATATTTTTTCTCTTATTAACATGTTAAGCTAGTCTGAATCTGAAATCATGCAAGAGTCACACTCTCCACCCTTACTGATAACATACTGTACATAATACCTTGACATCTTGAGCTTTGACTTGCGCTTTGTGCAAAAGTTGTGTAAAATGTCATCATTACCTTTCCACTTCCTGTAATCTCCAGAAATACTGTATGCCCCTATCTCCCTTCTTTGCCTGCAGATTTCTTACAGCCTCTCATGTCTGTATCTGGTTCTGTGCAAAATTAATCCTAAAGCTGGGACACAATGGGAGGAGCAGGGGAGATACTTGGATTGATTGGTCATTTGAAGCCACGAGTTGGAATACAGCCCTAATTTCTATATAGAAGGATGGCCAAATGAAGCCAGCTAAACAGCTTTCAGTCATACAGCATAGTGGTTTGATTGGAACCTGCAACATGGCTGGTGTCACAATTTAAGTTTAGAGTGGCAAAATAAAAAAGAGAAATCAGAACTAAGTTCATAGTCATTGACTTCTATAAGATGTTGTTTATTCTTTTTCATCAAATCTTTTCTATATTACAGTCTGGAAAATCTGGTCATCCTGTTGTATAGTGTGTAATTACACATGCTTTAAAGTGAATAGGATCTAGATGCTAGTAAATAAACTAGATTCTATGGATCACTTATCAAAACACTGCAAATGGTGCTATTTTAAATTTTAGTGCTTTACACAAATAATAAAGGGTTACCTGAACATGGAGGAACATTTTGTGAAAAATAAAATGAATATATAAATACTGTAAATAAATGTGTTTTGAAATGTAACAATAAATAAAATTATGTTTGTGCATAAATTAATTAAATGAGCCTAGAAATATGTTTTTTGTTGCTTATTTCATTATATATTTATTTTATTATTTCTTTACTGATTTATTTTAGTGACAATGCTTGCTATGTGTAATTGTCATTTTCAGCCATCAAAGCTGAAAGAGTAGGCTCAATGAATATTGTGTTTTGATTGGTGAATCATCAGTAGCGGGGATGTTCACAGTCGCAGCTTTCCACATGCCTATGAGCTGCGGGATTCCTAAGAGAAAGAAAGCACATGCTCCAAGTTGTGACTGTGTGTGTTCGTGGCAAACATGAATGAAAGAAAAAGTTGGCCAGAATAGCACCAACTTAACTTACTATGTCCTACACACTCATCTTGTAGCTGGCGTCATTAGCTGATGATCACTGTACAGAATTCATATCCAAGCAAATTGATTATTTTCTGGAGACAAATGCATCCCCAGAGGTTTCTGCAGGAATACTCTGGGAAACTCTGAATGTATTTTTAACAGGACAGATTGTTTCATATCTTTCTCACAAAAATAAACTGGAAACCAAAAAGATGCCTGAGTCAATCAGCAAAATTACCAGCATAGATCTAGAATACGGCCGTTCTCCAAATGAGACACTTTATATAAGACAGGTTTTGCAATCAGAATGTAACCTCTTGGCTACTAAAGAAAGAGAACAGATCATCTTTAAATTGCAACATCATTATTGTGAACACAGAGAGAAGGCAAACGAGATTTTAACTCAACAACTCCACAAGCAGGAAGTCTGCAGTGCAATAGCACCAATTACCAACATAGATGGAGATCATAGACCATAAAAATATAACCCACACATTTAGAAAGCACTATAAGTCCTTACATTCCATTCACTCTAAATAAGATAAGACACAGTCTAATGAGTTTTTTGACTCATTACAGATACCACAGCTAGATACAGTACTCTTAGTGATGTGGAATTGGATAAACCTCTGACATTCCCAGAATTACTAGATGCTATAAACTCACTTCAAAGTGGGAATTTAGCCGACCATGATGGCTACTCAGTGGATTTTTATAAAATATTTTCAAATAAGTTAGCTCCACTATTATTAGCAATGTTTACAGAAGCTAAAAACAACAAAATTCTACCTCAAACTTTTTGCCAAGCATTAATTTCCATCATTCCTAAAAAAAATAAGGACTTACTATAATGTGCATCATACAGACCAATCTCACTCCTGAATAATGATGTTAAGATACTCTAAAAAGCTCTGGCCAGAAAGATTGAGAAAGTGCTTCCTTCTGTAATATCACAGGACCAAACCAGATTTATTAAAGGCAGACACAGCTTCTAATCTTCTACATTTGTTTGATATAATATATTCACCCATTAAATCTAAGAACTCGGCGATCTTATTATCTTTGGATGCAGAAAAAAGCATTTGTCATGGTTGAATGGGACTATGTATTCACCACATTACACAAATTTGGGTTTAGCCCAAACATATGTGCATAGATCAAACTACAGTAATCCCTCCTCCATCGCGGGGGTTGCGTTCCAGAGCCACCCGCGAAATAAGAAAATCCGCAAAGTAGAAACCATATGTTTATATGGTTATTTTTATATTGTCATGCTTGGGTCACAGATTTGCGTAGAAACACAGGAGGTTGTAGAGAGACAGGAACGTTATTCAAACACTGCAAACAAACATTTGTCTCTTTTTCAAAAGTTTAAACTATGCTCCATGACAAGACAGAGATGACAGTTCTGTCTCACAATTAAAAGAATGCAAACATATCTTCCTCTTCAAAGGAGTGCGCATCAGGAGAGAGAGGAAAGCAAACAAATCAATAGGGCTGTTTGGCTTTTAAGTATGCGAAGCGCCGCCGGTACAAAGCTGTTGAAGGCGGCAGCTCACACCCCCTCCTTCAGGAGCAGGGAGAGAGAGATAGAGACAGAGAAAAACAAAGTCAAAAATCAATACGTGCCCTTTGAGCTTTTAAGTATGCGAAGCACCGTGCAGCATGTCGCTTCACGAAGCACACAGAAGGTAGCAACATGAAGATAATCTTTCAGCATTTTTAGACGAGCGTCCGTATCGTCTAGGTGTGCGAACAGCCCCCCTGCTCACACCCCCTACATCAGGATCAGAGAAAGTCAGCGCAAGAGAGAGAGAGAGAGAAAGTAAGTTGGGTAGCTTCTCAGCCATCTGCCAATAGCGTCCCTTGTATGAAATCAACTGGGCAAACCAACTGAGGAAGCATGTACCAGAAATTAAAAGACCCATTGTCCTCAGAAATCCGCGAACCAGCAAAAAATCTGCGATATATATTTAAATATGCTTACATATAAAATCCACGATAGAGTGAAGCCGCGAAAGGCGAAGCGCGATATAGCGAGGGATCACTGTACTCTATACTAGTCTTGAAGCCTCAGTTTGTATTAAAAACATTATTTCAGACTACTTAAACTAGAATGTGGTACTCAACAAGGATGTCCCCTATCACCATTGCTTTTTGCAATCACCATTGAGCCATTGCCTGTTTTCTTTTGAAATGCGTCAGAGAGAAAAGGGATTTTCAGAGAAGGACTTGAAAAGAAAATATCATTATATGCAGATGATATTGTACTGTATATATATGACCTGCAAATTTCCATACAAGCATTACTAAAAGCACTAGCAGATTTTCAATAGATATCTGGACTCAAAATTATTTTGAATAAAATTGTGCTTTTTACAGTGAACCCTATAGCACACAATACATGACTAGATATCTTCCCATTTATTTTAGTATATCAGTTTAAATACGTGTAAACATCACATGTAAATATAAAGCTCTTTTTTAACAAAATTTTGTCTGTTTGCATGGAAAAAATTAAACACGATGTAAATAGATGGTCCACCTTCCATCTCACGTTAGCAGGAAGAATCAACATTTTTAAAATAAATACCCTTCCCAAACTTCTTTTCCTATTTCAAACCATCCCCATATACATTAACAAATCTTTTTTTAAGAAATTAGATTAAATTATAACCTCATTTATTTGGAATTCTAAACATCTGTGCATCCAATGGGTGACTCTACAATGATCTAATGTAGAAGGGGGCATGGCTCTGCCTAACTTTCAATGTTATTACTGAGGGGCAAATATATAGGCCATAAAGACCTGGGGCCTCATGTATAAACGGTGCGTAGGCACAAAAATGTTGCATAAGCTCGTTTCCATGCTCAAATCTCGATGTATAAAATCTAAACTTGGCGTAAAGCCACACACATTTTCACGGTAGCTCCAACCCCGGCATATGCAAGTTTTCTGCTCGGTTTTGCAAACTGGTGGCACCTAGCGTCAAAGCAGTGTTTTTGCTCCAGTGTGGTTTCCCTTTCTTTTTAGATCCACATGCCTGACAAGGCTTTATCATATACACTGAAACTAATCACATATTGTTTATTAGTTTAAGGCATCTGATTGTAATTAACCTGTAACAATCTATAATGGTCCACGGAATGGCCAAACTATTCCAAATACCATTGTTGCTTTAGCGTTGTTACTCTCACTGCACCTTCTTCTTCTACTTTCAGCTGCTCCCATTAGGGGTTGCCAGAGCGGATCATCTTTTTCCATATTACTCTCACGGCACCACTCGGAGCAGCTGATCGGAAAGAGAATTATCGGTATACAGAATCAAGCACACACTGCCTCAGCCATTTGCTATTTGAACTGCTCTCATCCGACAAACACTTCAGAGCCTTTCCTGCACGGACCTTGCGGTTCAGAAACAGTTTCATCCCAAGAACTATAAATGCATTCAATCAATCCATCAAGTGCTCCTTATAGAACTGTTTGTACTTACAGCTGTGTTTGGTGCACTCTCTGATGAGCTTAAAGTGGAGAAGGACAAACAAACTGTGATTGCCTTTACCTCACTACTAGCACGTGGGCTTATTTTGTTCAACTGGAAGAATCCCAAACCACCACTTTTAAGTCAGTGGGTAACTGATGCCCTATACTATCTGAAATTGGAGAGAATCAAATTCTCACTCAGAGGATCTGTTCAAATTTCTTTTTAAATGTGGTAGGATCTGATCAATAACATTTTAGAATAATCTTCTATATCGGAGAAAAGAATACTCTTCCTTCCTTGCTGCTTCAAAGATTTGCTTTGTTGGCTGGCTCTCCTCTCTTTCTATCTTCTGGGTTTTGTTAAGTTTAACTTGATTGTATGGATTGCTATCTGCTTTTAATGAAAAATAATAAAAACAAAATAATAAAAAAAGAATTGCCCCATATGGTAGCAACTTTATTTCAAGAAAATCCTAAGTTAAAATTTTTATTATTGTGTATTTTTTATTAGGTTTGTGTTTTGTGTATTTAATTTCTCTATGTTCATTCTTCTGCTATGTTTTACTGTATGTTTTTTGTGGTTGGCTCCCGAGAGGAGGGGGCACCTGTCCATCTCCATCTTGTGACTGTCCCCAACCCTATAAAGCCTGAGCAAACACACAGTCCCCTGCAGTACATTGCATTTACTAGGTGTTGGTGAGTTCTCTGTGACTTTGCTGTGCTTTCTTTGATTAACTGGGATTTGACCTCTTTTACTCTGTTTTTCATCTCTCTCTCTCTTTGGATTTAGATTGTAGGACTTGGTTGCTACTGGATTGACTATTTTTGAAGGTAACTCATTCTCTGCCTTTTGTGCTCCTTCGAGCTTCTTCTGTGACAGTGCATTTTGGAGATAAATCTTTTATTTTAAAAGTGTTATTTTTATGTCCTTTGTCATTCAAGCCAAAGACTGATGGACCCTTAATCTTGTGGAGCTTCTTGCAACATGTTTTTGGGAATTCTGTGCTAAGGAGCTCCCTAACTCATGACATTTGCGACTCAATTTGAAATAAAAGCAAATGCTCTACCTTCCCTTAATCAGATTTTGAACTGTTAACAGAGCATACAACCTCAGAACACAATGAGTGCTGAAAGCATGTCTCATATGATCCACTGCAGAATACCTTTACCACTGGTACTTTACTGCTCAAAGACTGATCTTTAATGGCTCATGAGATATAAAAGACATTCTCATTTATGTTTCATTTAAGAATCAACTTTGTCACAGATGTTTCTCCTAAATGCATTAAGAGAAATGGCTTCAGACAAAAAGAAGACATGAGATACAACTGAGTTCAAAATTAAGAATCTGGTTTGAAAATCATACTATAAATCGTGAGATCTCCTTCAAGTCCTGTTTTAACCCTTTATATTTATTACTTATATTTGGACTGAAGCCTTTATACAAGGTGACTTACAACATTTGAGATACAATCAGTTACCCTTCTTTTATTTCTCCCGTTGGAGCACATGCAAATAAAAGTGACTTGCTCATGGTCACACAGTGTCAGTAGCAGAAGGATTTGAACCCAGTGTCTCAGGGGCTGAGGTCCAAAGTCTTAACTACTGCACCACACTGTCTGCTTTTTCTTCTAGAATGAGTGTGATCTAACTGGAGCACAGGAATATAAATTAGAGAAACTAATGGTATTATTCAGAAGTAAGGGCTAGAGTTTTATAATCATAGTAAAGTGTCTTATTACCACAGACAACTGTCCATAAATTTCACTGTATATTAGGGAGTGCACTATTTCAACTGTAAAAAAATACGTCAAGGAACTTTATGAAAATCTGAGCCCACTGTGTGACTTTGCTGATATTCCAGAGAAGACACTTGTGAAAATACTATATTTTACTATACTATATTTTTTCTCATGAGAAAAATCTGAAAAGCATGAGACAAAAGAAAATGTCTGCACTTTATTTCTTTCTGATCTCATTGTTGTCTAGGAGAAACCAAAAAGTTATTAAGAAGATCTCTTGTTTGATTTTTCATTCTTATGGGAATGTTTCTGGGCTCAAAATACTGAAGATTACTAAATGTTGATGATGTCATTTGAGATGCACGTTATACTTTGTGGATTACATAATGGAACAAGTTGGCTTTGAACCCATGTGGTCCACAGGGTCTAACTATAGATATGTCACCTTATCATATCTTCAGGAAAAAATTAAAAAATGAAACAACATAGACTCCATCACTCTACAGACATTTTTCCAGGTAATAAGCAAGGGTGAAAATTTGAATTTTAAACTAATCATTCACATAAAGGTGATCCAGACCCAAGTGCACAGTTCTTTTAGGGGCTAATGTCACAGACCTGTAAACTGTTACAGAGATCATAAACAGTTTATATCTCCAAGTTACAAAATCAAAAAGAGCTATAAAATATATTTAGCAGTGTAAATTGTGATATGGGAGAAGGAGGATATCCTGAGGATAAATATACTAAAACATTTTTAATACTACAAAAATGATCCTGATGTATGTTATACAGAACAGAATTTTACAAACCATAGTTCTGGGAGGAAGAAACATATTTCTTTTAAATCAAAACTTAGAATTTGGTCTCAGGCCAGAAGTGCTTAAGTCCGCCTTGATCTTTTTAAAGAGTTAAAACCACAGAGCTAATTTTGAACATACCTTCAAAAGAAGTGGATCAATCCCACTGATTCTTGGTTTAGGAATTGAAGGTAAGACAAAGGCTTTAATCCTACCAGAAAAAAAAATCAAAGGATAATATTAAAGGTTTCCCCAGTAAAAAATGCTGATTTTTGTATCAGCCATATAATTATCATACCAATGTTGGTGTAGTAATTGCCCTCAAAAGCTCTAGTAATTATTGAAATTCCGCAATCCTCTAAATGCTGTTTCAATCCATTTCAAACACTGAAGCAGCTACAAAACACACATCACCTTATTAAAGCCCAGAGATAAAGCCATCATTCAGATCTCCTTCCTAGTCACGGAGATGAAACAATGTATGTAACAGAGACCTTTTCAAATGTATGCCATGAATGCCACAAAATCAGCTCATTATGAGAACTTTTGTAATGACTGAAAAACTTGTATTACATTAAAAAATAAATCTTCCAAGTAAATAATAAAAAATAAATCCCACACAAAACTGTTCAGGTACATCTGACACCTCAAAGGAAAAGACAAAAAAAAGTAAGTTAACATAAGAAGAAAACAGATGTCAAGTACAGGGATTAACAAAAATGTGCACGGAAAGCAGAATGATATAGTCAACCAGTATATTTGATTCAAATACAATTTCCAAAACTAGTTCCACTTAAGAATACCTTTCCTCGATTCTGACTTTTGTATATTTTTTAAGGTACATTTGTTCATTACATCTACACTGGTATGAATGAATATGTGTGTGTTTGTTACTGGTGCCCAGTTCAGTGTTGATTTCTACTTTGTGTGTGATGTTACCGGGGTACGGTCTGGCCCTCCATGACACCAAACTGGATTACGAAAGTTCAGAACAGAATGGATGGACAGAAGGACGTTTAAGTTGAATACTACACATGGTTCTGAAGAGAGCCATGCAGTTTAGGAGACGACAAATAATGTATGTTCATTAACTTGAAACATTTCCAATAGAAAGATGCTAAACATAAAGCGCAATTAAAATGTAATTGTTCTACTCAAAAAGGGCACAAGCACAACAGAATTAAAAGCAACCAGGACCAGAAGATGATGCATACTCAATATGAAAGTGTGCATTGGTAACTGTCTCCCAGTTAAGTTTAGGGCTCATTTCAAAATTCTCCTTATAAAACATATAAAGTCTTAACTGGTCAATACCCTGCTTACTGTACTTACCTGAACTTATTATTATTTACAAACCAGAGCGCATGTTAAGATCTCAAGATGCTGGTCTGCTTATGATTCCAAGGATTGATAAAATAACAGTCGGAGGTTGAGCTTTTAGTTACATTGCTCCTAAACTGTGGAATGGTCTGCAGGCTACTGTAAGAGATGCCCCTCCGGTCTCAGATTTCAAATTCTGGCTGAAGACTCACTACCGCAGTTTTGCACACACTGACTAGAATGCTGGTTAGCTGTGCATAGTTTATGTATGTTGTTTGTCATTAGTAATAAAATATAAGTAATATGATATTAATCAACTGTTACTAACCGCACCCTATTCTTTTCTCTTCTCTATACCCTCATGTGGCACATGGTGCCACTGCTATACAGCCAAGTTGTTTGCCTGCCTGTGGAAAACTCATCCCAGATAAAAGAGTACAGAATCACAGAAGGGTAGAAGGGTCCTTTTATCAGATTGGCCGACCCCGCACTTGACTCAGCTGTAAAATGGCCAATAGGAGGGAGGCGGCTTGCAGGCAAAGGTCTACATGACTCTCTGTCTGGCTTGTCTCTGGCTCCATTTCTGCAATCTGGCTGTTGTTCTACAATTAGCTAATGGCCAGCTATTGTTGTTTTCCATTTATGGTACTTACTTTCAACTTTATTTTTGATGTGTATGGACAAATCTGTAATCTCATATGTAGTAGTTCTGTATTTAGAGAGTGGTACGATCTATTCTGGCATTTTGCTTTGAAAGTTGTCACGGCGCTGAATGCCTGCAATTTGTGAGGAGTGATGTACAAGAACAAAGGAGCATTTATTATATTATTGTATTTCTGAGATGGCAATGATAGATTGGCCATCTAGCTCTATGAAGAGGATGACTTGTGTTCTGTTTTGTTTATAGCATTTACCCCATTTTTAGACATCCATTGCACACCCAACCTGCCTGGAAAGGGATCTCTCTCTGAATTGCCTTTTCCAAGATTTCTTCCAATTATTTTCCCCCCTACAAGTTTTTGTTGGGAGTTTTTTTCTTGTCCTTTTAGGAAGTCAAAACAGGGCCTTTTAAAGCCCATTTAAACATTCACTTTGTGATTTGAGCTATACAAGAAGTAAATTGTTGTTGTTGTAAACATTCACTTTGTGATTTGAGCTATACAAGAAGTAAATTGTTGTTGTTGTAAAAAGTCAGAAGTCGGAATGTCACAAATAGACCTAAACCAAAACACTTAACATAAGTTGTAGTCAAGATACTTTGCCAAAGATTTATAACCCAAAAGACTATTTGTACACCATTAAACAACAAGAAAGACTGATATGGTATATCCACAAACTTGTCAATGATGTTGACTTATATACTGTTGCATTTGTGATGTCAAACGACTCAATTTCCAGTATCATGTCCTCTAGTAACTGGACTGTGCATGATGGGCACCGTTAGTCAAGACAGAGATTCAAAATATAACAGAAATTAACAAGACTAAAGGAAAGTTAGAAATTCTCTATACTTGATAACAAGAGGAAAACTATACAAGCGCAGATAACAAATTAGGTGCAAAAAAAGTATAAAACGTATTATCATTATATTAATTTTTTTTATATATTTGTGTAACTGATCCACACATCCTATTGCGATCAGCCACCCTAACCCTAAACAACAGAGAATGTTATGAAGAAGTGAAAATTACAAAGTTTATCATGTAACTGCAACACACAAATGAGATATGACCAAAAAGAGAAACACAAAGTGATAAATTAAAAAGAAAATCAGCACAACTGCAAACAGTTTGTACCTG
The DNA here is from genome assembly GCF_900747795.2 of Erpetoichthys calabaricus. NCBI lineage: Eukaryota > Metazoa > Chordata > Cladistia > Polypteriformes > Polypteridae > Erpetoichthys > Erpetoichthys calabaricus. The sequence goes on from NC_041397.2 coordinate 191,066,353, forward strand.
CCTACACTGTTCAGCCTATTTGCATACCAAAGTACTGTACAAAATGCACTCTCTTTCACCATTCATCTCTTTTCATCATTCATCATCTCAAATATTTATAGCTAAATATTTCTAAGACAAATGATATGGTTATATGTCTCAGGTGCTCCCTGCTTTGATTGTCTCAACTTTAACTAAAGGATAGACATTGGAGATGGTAGAGCACTACAGACCATCATTGATAATAGAATAAACTTTGATCTTAACACAGAACAAATTTGTAAAAAGAGGCAGGCATGACTTTTCTTTCTTAGGAAATTCTACTGTTTTAATGACATTGTGTTTATAAGCCATCTATTATTAAATTTTTTGTAAATTGGTTTGGAAACCTCAGTCTTAGGAATATCTACCATCTTAACAACATTGTAAAAATTAGCAGCAAAATTATGGGTTCGCAGCTAACCTGTGTCACTGGACTGTATTAAAACAGGTATGAAAGAAGGCTGACTCATTTCTGTCAGACAGTTGCCATTCAATTTTTCCTTAATTTCAGATGCAATTGTAATTAGGCTGTAGATTTAAGTTTCTGAGAGTAAGCACTCTTTTATTCCTAGAGCTATACGCATTTTGAATGCTGTTACTTTTAGGGATGTTGCTAAATTCTAAATTATTACTTTGTGTTTTGTTGAAGGTAATTATTCTTCTTTCTACTAATCTTGAGTGTCTGTATATTTGATAACCCTGATAACCCTGGTTGTCAGTTGTTTCTTTATTTTATTGGATATGTGAACAATGTCTTATGTTTATGTACTTTCCTGCTGGAAACAAATTTCCTTCTGGGATAGTAAAGTCTACCCAACCTAACCTAACCCTCTCTTTCTTTATTATATCCTCTTACTTTCACCACTGAGACTTTTTCCAATTCACCTTTTGACTCCAGCCTTAGTAAACCTGTCTGTGAGATGGCTTTAAACTCCTTCCCAAAGTCATTTGCCACTAAGCCCAGAATTACTATGAAATCAAGTGTGGTTCTATAAATTCTCCTGGCAGTTTCTGATACCAGTTTACCTCTGCATCTTTCACAGCCTTTAAAGTTACAAGTTTCTTAGGCAATTCCTGGGTTGCCTTACCTAAAAGGGCCACACCATTCTATTATATTTACTCAGAGAACATGTGATGCATTCTGATAGGTTAGATGGAAACAAATTGACTCTGGCAAACCCTGCCTGCCTTTCCCACTTGAGGGGATAGAAGGGCTTCAAGGGTGATTTTAGAGTTCACACTAAATTTCCAAGTCTACTTTTAAGTCTGGGGTCTTATATTATTAAGCTTTATTGTTAGTGCTGCAGTTTGTAAAGTTATCAACAGTAAACAGTACATGTGGGTTACAGTATTTCTGTTTTCAGTGAATCTTTAGAATTCATAAGTAATTTTACCAGCATCTCAAACACAGAGATGAATAGCCACTTTACTGATGCTGTATAATCATAATTAAAACTAAAAGAAGCCTTTGTTAATGGTCTTGTTGCATTTTAGTGAATGAGTATGTGATAAGAGGTCTGTGGCGAAGTGCTATTTAAATAAATAATCAAGTACACTATCATGCAGGCTCCAAGAGTGTGCCACTTCAAGGGTGATTGGGGTGCTTGGCTGATCGTGCATTCACGTACTAATGAGAGCGGGTCAGTCAGATGCTTCATTCATTCCTTGGAGTAGGTGAAGGACAGAACCTGAACCCAGTCAGGGCTATATACACAACGGGGTCAAAAAGACAAGATCATATAAAATCAAAAGATCAAGAGGAGTGGAAGAAGAAAGAGACAGGATGGTGAGAAGCCTGTCCGGTAAAGAATGCAGGTAGGTGGTTGGGAGTATGCCCCAGGAAGTAAGCAATAAGTCTTTATTGGATCAGGGATGCAAGGGATGCCAGGAAAGTGAGAAGGGAGACGGGAGGACAGCCAGCTCTGAGGGGTCTGGCAGACGCCAACGGAGGCAACGAAGATGGGGATTGGACTGGAGGACAGCAGCTGCATGTGTCTCCATCAGCTCAGCAAGTGAGCCACGGAGACAGGAGAATGGAAGTTGCCCTGGGTTCACTTAGAACAATGAAGAGAAGAGCAAGGACCTGATGACTGTGTTGTTTTTATTATAGTTTTATCATTGGATTATTTATGGAATTTTAACTTGCAGACTGTCACTAATTTTATTGAACTATTTTTTATCGAAGATCTTTTTGCACTGCATTTTGGACACTGTTTGCTTTTAATAAAAGCACTTAAAACACTTTGCGCCAACCCCTGGTTGACTCTGTGTGTTCTCATTTGCCCAGCTCATCCATGGGTATGTTATCAATGGTTCCAGGTTCAAGAGACTCCTCGAAGGAATCAGGGATCATGGAGCCAAATCACACCATCAGAGTAATAGATGCATTTTTGCAATACATAAACTAAAATATTACTATATTTTGGCTTCATTATCTATACCAGCTTCTGGAATTCAGTACCAGTTCCGAAAAGGTTCTGAAGAAAATAATGGATAACTTCAAACCTCCACCCATCTTACTGGTGCACTGCACAATTATGTGCGTCCCTGATGCACTGTGTCATCGCACTGCATCCCTCTTAGAGCATACACTGTGCATTGAAGTCCCCCTTGAAGTCTGCAGCATGTCAAAGCATGCTGGTCCCTGTCTACTCTACCCTGTGTCAGAGGTGGGTGGGTTTTGGGGGTTGGGTGTTGAAAGCTGTTGTTTACTTCCATTACCAAAAATACCAAAATGTTGGTATCCTTCATTTTAAATTTTGGATTTGTCAGTACTTTTTCAGGACCAGTATACCTCAGACTCCTAGTGGGCATATGCAAGAATGTGACACTTCTAACACTCAATACTCCCAGGGATCGCTCTTCCATGGGCTTGCTTCTGTTTCTACCAGGACAGTTTAAATCTAACTACAATTCTTACTTAATCAGTATTTGTTCTTTCTGAGCCTACTTATTTCATTACAGGGTCATGAATGGCCAAAGTCTGTCCTTACTGTATTGGACACATGACTAGGATGTGGCTCTGAACAAAGAATACTGATACAGGTAGGGGGAATTTAGAGTAGGAAATCAATTTGGGTCTAACATCATAGGTGAGTGAGAGGAAAAGATGAGGTTTTAGATGAGAGGAGAAAGTGCCAAATACTGTAGATTGTCATGCATTTATGTTTGTTGGGATACTGGGGGCACCTGAAGGGTTGGATTACACCATATACAATAACAATTTACGTTCCTGTTCCCAAAGACAAGTGACATTACATCTGGTCCCTTCTCACTCCTCCCCTTAAACACATAAAAGAGGATCAACAGAGGAAGTTGTTGTCAGTTGACTGGCAGCAATCCTGTGTAACGTACTGTATATCTGTACCTGGTGCTATTTTTGAGAAGGGTCTTGCACCTACCACATATTAAGTAGAGTTTTCCCAGTTGATGTCAACTCTTTTTGTCTCAGTTGTGTTTCTTTTATAATATATTGACCAGGCACATGTCAAACTCCAAACTGCTGAAGTTAGGAGGCATCAGACCTAACCTTCGTGCTACTTTATGTACCAACTGAATATGGGTCATTATTACATGTTTTACCTGAGCCTGTTAATTAAAGCACAGTAATTTATATTTTAAGGTCATCTCAAGTCAAGTTTAATTCTTCTACCTCAGCTTCATTCTATTTAAAGAGAGAGAAAGGTTGCGGTATGCTCTGATATCACATTACTACACCCACTACATAATGAACCACCTGGATTGGGACCAGAGTGCAGCGGGTTACACCTCAGCACCACACTGGAACAATGTGAGTTTTTTTTTACTGTGGCTGGTGTACCCATCCTGCCACAAACCCCAAAGCTCTCCTGCTTGCTAGGCTGGATGCAGATTAACGTCATACCCAGGACGAAGCTAATGCAGGTTATGGGCCTTTAAAGTTTTTTTTTTTTAACACATTACGGGTAAATCTGTGCAACTCTGTTAACTTCAGTGGAGAACAAATAAAAACAGCACCCTAATCTGAGACATTCAATAAAGTAGGCTAATTTCTTATGGGACATTTTCGCACTTTAATAGAGTGGTTAGTGGTGTTGCTGTTACAGGCTTGGTCACTGTCTGTATTAGGGTTACATGATCTCTTGGTTCTTTTCAGGTACTCCTATTTCATCCGACATTTTCAAAGCATGCAGGTTAGCTTAATCCTAAATTGGTCCAGAATGACCAGGAGTATGACTTTGCCCTTAGACGAAGTAGCATCTCACCCAGGGTTCTTTGCACATAATTTTACTTGGATAGAGTGTAGCTCCCAATTATCCTATAATGGAAGAAGAGTGTTCAAAAATTTAATCAATGAACTTTTTGGACTGACTTGTATATTTTCAAAATATCTTTCATGTTTTCTCAGTTATTTTATGTCCATTGTACTGTATTCCAGCGTCTCAGTCAAATTGTTAACTATTTATATTGAATTAATTTAAAAATATAGAAAATCAGAAATACAATAGATGAAAATGTTCATTGAAGAAAAGTCTAATCTTTAACTAGAGAGCTCATATTGCCTCCATCATGAAGGTTAATCAATATTGACATCTAGTGGAAGGATTGCAGCAGCATTACAACCAGATAAAAACCCGACCATGTCCTATTTATGCAGGAACAAATCTCTTACACACAAGTTGAGAAACTCATGAACATGTTGTGTTAATTAATTTACTTTACCTTTTTCCATGAAAAGCCCCACCAAGTCCAATAACGACTATTGCAGTTATGCTTATTCCAATTGTCAGATTTAAGGCCAGCAATGTGCCTGCAAAAACAAAAGAAAAGCAAACTGATTTTATGTGTCAATAACAATATTTCTAACAAACATGGAATTTGCCTTTGCTTCTTCTGTGTTTGCTCACTGGAAGTTAATAAGTCTTGGTTTGTGATTTGTCTTCTTTCATGCTCAGTTATAATAATCCAATTTCTTAACAAAAAGTCAATAAATGCATTAATGTAGCTGTTCATCTTAATAGACTTGCACACATGTAGACCTGTACAGCTTTAAACGGGGGTTTCCCCATTGACTTTCTATCACATTGTTTTTTTTTGTTCATGCCTAAAATATAGAAACACCTAAGTGAACTTCCTCAGAAAACAGCAAAACAAGCAAATTAGACTAATTATAAAATATTGTAAAGATTTTTAGTCCTGCATGACACCATCATGATTACTACATCTATCAGAAAAAGAAGGTCAGCACATGGCGTAGTAGGTAATGCTGCTGCCTCATGGTTCCATGTGGAGTTTGCACATTCTCCCCCTATTTTTGGTGGGATTTCCTCCCACATACCCAAAGAGGTTCTGATTGGGTTACCTGGCAGTTCCAAACTGGCACCTTTGAGACTCTGAGCATGAATAGGAGTGGCACCCTGCCCAAGGCTGTTTCATACCGTGTACCCAAGATAGACTCTTCCTTATTATGACTCTAATTTTGTTTAAGTAGGTTTTAAATGGAAAGCTATATATTTGTGTTTTTCTATACTATAAGGCATCTTGGCATTGCATAAACAATGCCTCAGTCCCACTGTTTTACTCACTTTCTCTTCCCATCCTGTTTTTCAAACCTTAAAAAATAATGAAACACTATTAACCATTTTATATTTTTATAGAACATCCTCGAAATTCAAATAATCCCTTAAATTAAACCTTCCAGAAGTGACAGATGATTCTAATTGAATTCCTTCTAATTAGGTGTCCAAAAGAAACAGATTTTTTAAACCCCCTGGCACAGCAAATATGAAAAAGTATCAGGTTTTGACATAATAAACTTCAATATGTTGTGATCAAAAGGAGTGTACCCCAGAGCCCTGGACTCGAGACTCAAATGCACGTATGCAGTGAAGAGTTCAAATCAAGTGAAATTTTGTTATATAAAAGTACCTTTCACAGGTTTTTTCTATCTAGCTCACAATTAACCACAATATAATAACGAATCTCCTCAACTCTCCTCTAGGTAAGTCTTGCTCTCTGCCTCCTGACTCCAACTCGCCTGGGTGAGGCAGAGTGGCCTCCTTTATACCAGACCTGGGAGTACTTCCCGTGTTGCCACATTACACCGAGGAAGCACTTCCGGATCTGGCGGAAGCCTCACAAATTAAGGACAGCCATTCCCTGAAGCACTCCCTGGCACAACCCTGCAGGGCTGCCCCACAGGACTACAACTCCCAGTATGCCCTGCAGTTATGGATCTATGTACACCAACCCAGGAATGCTTTCACCAAGCGCACTGGAGGTCCATGGAGTCTTGGTATGCTACTTCCCTAAATCCATCCACTGGTCTGACCTCCCATCCGGGCAAGGTTCTTTTGTTGAATCCCACCAGGATGCTAGTCCATCAATTTTGGCATGGCATGTCTAGCTCCTGGCTGAGATAGGACATGCCCTGCCCCTGAGTGTACAGGCGAGGAAACAGGACCAATCCATCCTGGCCTATCCACTACAATGTATATTTGACATTCAAAAGTTAATTTCCATGTAATATTTCATATATCTAATAGATGGGAGTGCTGACGTAAATTTCACTCACATAACTTCATTCTAGTGTAATTCCACCTCTTTCTACTATTGCAAGCAGTGTAATTCTACATACACGATATGTACAATGTATACAGTATGTATAATGTGAAATGGTGCCTGACTGGCAAAAGTACCAAGTTTAGAACTGGCACTAGCAGGGCACAAGAACACTGGTGAAGAAAAGAGTCTGTCAGCTTGCCAATATAGGGAAAGAAAAATCCATTGCAACATGTCTGTCCATAAGTTAACTTTAGCATCAATATTTTTTTCTGAGACAGAAAGATATCCTCTGCCTCTGAAGATATATGCTTGACTTGCCTTTACTACCAATGCCAAACGTTTTATTTTACCATATGTACCATTTTTCATGTTTTGATGTAATTTAAGCTGTTATGCTCCAGGAAATGTTTCACTAATCCAGTTCCTGCAAAATATTGATGAACCACCCTTTAACTCTTCCTCCTTTAAAATGTCCCCATTTGTGGACATCATAGGCTCACAGCTCCCCCAGAGTTTTATTTTCTCCAAGGAAGCTGCTGACTACATTCTTTGTTTTTCTCTACTCCAACTGGCCATAGCTCAATGATAATATTAATGGAATATATTATTCTGATCTTTTTGAGTCAAACAGTTTGATTCATTATACTTTGTGTATAACAAAAAGGGATCTCAATATGTCACACTTATTACTTAGTACCTTTTTGATTTTTCAGATGGTATAAATTTTGTAATCGGTCTGCTCCATTTGCTCCAGTGACCAGAATTTTTTCTCTTGATAGAAAAATCGAATGCTTTAAAATGACACATCGCTTTTATTAAGCAATGCTTAGACTATAACTAATTTACATGTTAGGACACATGTTAAAGGTAATGATGAACAACTCTGTATAACACCATTACAACACAACCATGCTGAATTCCCAATGGAATAATGCCATGAAAACAAAAGTTTTTCTTCCCTACAGAAAGCATGTTTACAGTATTGCACTATTATTTATCCAATTTAACTTAACATTTTTTTGGTTTCTCCATTTCCTGTCAGCTCCTTTAACTGTGGACTGTTGACCACCTGTCCTTCAGATCATTGCCCACTTCCCTTGTAATATTATTTGTTTGCAGTCTGTTTAATTCTACTCTGGTGCCCACACTTTTATGTGTTGAGTCTCTCGAACCACTTCCTTTGTTTGTTATTGTTTAGCTTCAGCAGTCACATTTTTCGTTGACTTCCTATTGTTATTCTTAAGTTTTAGTTCTTTGTAGGTATTTAATTGTCAAGTCTTTTATGTTAAAAAAATGTTTTTCATTTTGAACTTTTCATTTTAGGCATGCTGAAATGCACCTTTTATGCTATTCATATCTGCTGCTAAAAAATTTTATATTAGCTTTTCTTTTAAATAAACATTTTGGTTGCCATGATCATATTTCCCCCTGTATGTATGAATGACCTAATGTCCTAATTGCCCATCTGACTCATTACATACCCATTACACAAAAACCAGAGTGTGCATTTTTCATGTTCTTACAAGGACTATGTCCCTGGCTTTAGTTTTGCTCATTGTTATTTGTTTTCTTAATGTAGATGGCTAGACGGATGAACTGGCATTCTGAGCAGGAGAGAGTGTGGTCCCTTACCTGGACGAGAGGCCCTAAGGGAAGGATTTGAATAGGCATCCCAGGTGGGATGGTTTATGGGTAGCTTTCCTGGTCAAGAAGATATATTGGAAGGACAGGAAAATACTGTCTCTTGGGGCCATGTAGTCCCCACCATATACCAGGTGTTTGGTTAGAGCCCCCATTTGTACAGGGCACCTTGGGAATTATAGTCCTGATGGAAAGCCCTGTCTGGGTAGATGTGTGCCACCAGAGGGAGCTGTGGGGAGAGGACACATTTTCAACAAGTTCTGCCTGACCCTGAAGTGCTACCAGAGTGTAATCGTGTGACACAGCAAGTGCTCCTTGGTCTGCCACAAAGAAGCTGCTCGACCTCATCCAGGTGAATTGGAGTCGGGAGGTGGTGCAGATTGACAAAAATCCAATAATTTTAAGGCTATGGTCATTTTTATTATCGTTTATATGAGTATTTTATAGATTCCTCAATTTTATGTTTTCTTAGTAGCTGAAATAATATTGTTATTAGTTGCTTGGGCTATTGCTACCACATTTAGGAAGTCGTTGCAGCATGATGGCCATTTTCTTTGATGAAAGCCCAAGTTTCTGGATTTTGTGGAATATTTGACAAGTTCAGTGTCTTAAAAATGAGTCAGGATTTTCTAAGTATGAATTCTGGTTTGTGTTTTGGGCTTGATCACTATTTTTGACCTTCTGTTTTATTGTATAGGCTCTGATCCATTATTTTTAGTTTTGCCCTTAGGGTCTACTATATTTCTATCACTGGAAGTACAATTTCCAGAATTGTGACTGTTTCTGACATTGTTTTAGTCTTTGTATTATAAGTGACTGTAGACACCCCCAAAGTTTTATTTTCTCCAATGAAGCTGCTGACTACATTCTTTGTTTTTCTCTACTCTAATTGGCCATAGCTCAATGATAATATTAATGGAATATATTGTTCTGATCTTTTTGCGTCAAACAGTTTGCTTCATTATACTTTGTGTATAACAAAAAGGGATTTCATTATGTCACACTTATTACTGAGTACCTTTTGATTTTTCAGATGGTATGACCATTGTAATTGGTCTGCTCCATTTGCTCCAGCGACCAGAATTTTTTGATTTGCAGCGGACTCTCACCATGTAATTTCCTGATGGAAGATCTATTAATTCCATGCATGGTTCCCGTAGAATACCCTTTTCCTGAAAAAAGAAGAAAATATGATGTATGAAGAGAAAGGATAAGCCTGGGTTATTTTAGCTGAAATGAAAAGTAGTTTGAACAAGATCAATGCCATGCATAAATCTGCTATGATTTCAGTCCTGTTTATATCCATTTACTTTCTGGAATGAACATTATATCAAATTTTTGCCTATCCCTGTCTGTGACTTTAATCAGGTACACCTCCAAATCAGCCTCTTTAGGAACTTTAGTCAGCCTCAAAATGGTGCTACACATGAAAAACTTTTGGAAAAGACACAAAATATTTAGAACCATCTTAAAATGTGATTCTAGCTGGAAAATAATGTTACGCTTTGCTCGCCCACCCCCTCGCCCACAGGGCGTCTCTGCCGGTCACGTTGTGAAGGGGCGGTCTGAACACACGCTAAGGAGATGCAGTTGGATCAGCTGCTAGCTTGCTGCTGCTGCTGCCGAGCTGCGTGTTCTGCTTCTCGCACTGCAAGTTGATCATTTAAAAGCCTGTACAGCAGCTGTCCTTTTGACTCACTGCCTTGTCTCGCGGGACGTTAAAGTGTCTCTGAGAAAATCATGTATCGTCCCCTTCAAAGCCTTCCAAGATTTTTTGTGGAATAGAGAGAGATGAATTTCTGTGACTCAAAAAACTTGTTGCGGGATATAAAGAGTTATAAAGAGGGTTCAAAGACAAATCATAATACTAACTTACTTGCCAAAATATCTATCCTGGTAAAGGTTATGGGAACTCGCAACCTGTCTCAAAGCAAAGTTTGCAAAGCAGGTAACTATCCCAATCACAAAACACACATACATACCCCTGGCCAATTTAGAGTCCCCCATCAAAATTTCCTTGGACTGGGAGAGAAAATCCATCAATATGAGCAAATGAGGAGCATGCCACCATAGTGGCAAGTTAATTGGAACAGCAGAATATATTTGTGACCTTTTGTTTATTTTGTTTTCAACCTTATTATCTGACTTTGAAGAAAACAGATGCATGTATCAGGGACGTTATATTAAGGTCATGCAACGCCTTACATATCTACAGTACCCTAGCTGCATTCCTGTTTATGTACTATATAATAAAATATGTATTAATATATACACCATGGGATTCTTATATGTTCTTTGTCTTATCCGGTTTCCATAGAGGAGCTGACCCTAAGGGCATTGCTACCGTAAATTCTAACAGCTGCAAGTCTGACTAGTAACTTGATGTGGAACAGAATAAAACAAATACCCTTATCAAATACATAATTCTGGAAGTTTCCTTGAGCATGGAGAGAATGCTCTTTGAAGTGCTAGACATGGTACTGAGCAACAGTGTGATGTGTAGGACCAAAACATTAAGAATAAAGATTCCTCTTTTACTTTAGCCTTGGCATTTATTACCTGTCACATATTAAGGTGACTAGCTAAACTTAATTTTGCGAAACTATAAATATTAAACTTGCATTCTCATTACTTAACAACAGCTCTAGTCAATGTTCTTAAATAGCACATATAACATTGCTGAAATTTTAACACTTAAAAGAAAGTTTTGTTCCACTCACCTTCCACTCTTCAGGCTCAGATGACAGTCGAAATTGCAGCTCATAAATTAATGTGAGCCATCCAATGTCTACATCAGCTGTCTCAGGAGCCTGCCAGGTTATGACCACTGTCTTCCCCGATTCTCCAAAGCTGTCATTTGTAATTTTGTATGAGATATTCACAGGTGGGTCTGGTTCAACTGTAATGAAAGAAAACAATAAAAAGTTCACTATTTCTGTCTATCACTTATCTGCAAATAGAAACAGCTAACTTCAATTTTGTTAACATACCCTTTTAACTTTAATTAAGATTTAATGTAAAGCAAATTTCTTTAAGTTATAAATAATAATTACAACTGTGTATTTATTTAATTAAGAAGACCCACATATCTAAATTGAAGAGACTGAGAATTGCAAAAATTAGCACATTCATTACATCTGAATTTAAAAATTGAATCAGTGGTCTTGTCTTTTGGTTTTCATTGTGCCCTCTAGTGGTCTTGTGGGACGTTAGCTGCATCAGAAAAACTGGTGCTTCTTTGATATACTAAGAGACTTCTTGTGAGTATCTGGTGTCTTGCATACATCATATCTATAAAAATATTCACCTTCCTTAAACTATTAATATTACACTGCTGGCATCAAGTGCCAGAATGGATCCTTATGCTCTTTACATGGCTCTTTCAGGTGGCTTGCTATCCTTCAAAGACTGTATGCTGTTACCACACTAGAAAAAAATCTGTTTGTGATAATGTAGGCTTAATATTTTTTATAGGCACCCCTGCCACTGGTGATGGAATGCCAGCTCATACTATGGATGACTCAGCACTGGGTGATGCAACTTGTCAGTGCCGTTACAATATGTTCCAGTATGAACAGAGGCCCTAGGCTATTCCACTTATGAGGCCCTTTCACCTTCCATTTTTAAGTTTGTAAATTACATGAGAGATAATAAAATTTTGCTAACAATTTGAATGTAGGACCCTCTTGATCTTGAGGCCCTAGGCTGAAGCCTAGTTAGCCTATAGGAAAATCCAGCCCTGAGTATGAAATATTAATGCATCTAATTTCTTTTTTTCTCATTGTAATGAAAGTGCAAAAACAAAATTTTACCACCTTACCCAGCCATCAGGTCTCTATATCAGCTTTTTAAATGATCAAATCATTGAGAACCACAGCCTGTCCCAACAACAGGGGGAGCAAAGCAGGTCACATCTCATGATGAGGCCACACTTTCATAGATAATTGTCAATTTAAAATGGAAAACAACTGATTTTGTAAGTATTCATCCTCTTCATATAATACTTGGACAAATATTCATTACCATGAATTTCTTGTACTACTTTAACACATGTGCATGCTACTATATCTGCAAAATTTTCATTGCAAAGTCAATCAGCTTTCAAATGTAATCAATTGGACTGATGAAAAGTCAAAGAGAAGGCCACTCAGGAATACCCCTGGCCCATTGTGGTTTTGGTTGGATATTTGTGGTTGTTTTTATAATTTTACTATGTTTTGTTTTCTTGCAAATTAATGTTATTTATTGTTTTCATTCAGTATTTGCTTTTTGAGGACAATAGATAGATAGATAGATAGATAGATAGATAGATAGATAGATAGATAGATAGATAGATAGATAGATAGATAGATAGATAGATAGATAGATAGATAGATAGATAGATAGATAGATAGATACTTTATTATTCTATGTTTACATCACATTTAATACCTAGGGACACCTTCCATGACAGAACTGTGGTTGAGCATGTGTCAATTGATGACATGTCTGATGCCATCCTATATAAGACTGAGGTTCTGCAGTTATTTCTCTCTCTAAACTTTATTGAAAAATAAGGGATTCTTTACTAAACATAAATTAAAAGTACTTCTTTAAGAATTACAGGAGAAAATCATGTTATTTTGAGTACAATTTCTGGTTTTGCCTAACTACAAAAATTGTTTTCTTACAGCTACAATTTTAGCAGTTGTGCTCATATGTCCACCAACTATGTAAAACAAAAAAAAATTAAGCTGCCAACAATACTCCCTCTTCATGCAAAAATGTTCTTATTAGTCCCAGGATTTTCTTTGTACAGATTTGTGAATTTCCCATCGGGATTAATAAAGTATCTATCTATCTATCTATCTATCTATTATCAGGTATGCCAGTTTATGGTGTTTCTCAGGAGTATGGTGTCGACAAATAATATGGGGAACGATTTGGATGTGACAGCCACTAACTCCTTTTCCTTTTGCTTTAGAAGAGAGGTTAACTATCTGGAATACCAATTACATCACCTCCTCACAGGATAACAGTCGCACCACTCCTGCTTCTGCCTCACTACATAAACGACCTGACCCAGGAAATCCTTGTAATTCTTGACCTACCCTTTGTCTCTAAAGAGCTAATCACACATCAGCATTGACATATTCTTTTTTTTTCAGTTGCCTCAATAGTTCATAATGGGCATTAAATAGGGTAACACACTGGTGTCCCAGCTCTTCTTTTGTTTCTTTTGCATTATTTTACAGAATGTATTTATTTTGTGGCCTGGTATGGCATGCTGCTGCCGCCATCAAGTTTCATGACATGGAGCATGTTCTCTGGATTCTTTGAGGCATGATACTTTTTCAAATATGGCACTTGGTCCTGAGGCCAGAAAGGTCATTTATGGTCTAATTGGGCAACAGAGCCTTCTGTAACTCTTTAAAACTGTAGTTAAGACATGAAAAGGATTTATTCTGCTACTTTCTCAGACTCCTCCTCGAGCCGCTATCTTATCTGTTGTCAGAGGCGCTATTCCCCTGGTAGGGCCACCCAAGGCAAACTGGTCCTAGGTGAGGGACGAGACAAAGAGCAGTTCAGAAAACCTCCTATGACGAAGAAAAACCTTGGATGGTGTTTTCCCTCACCAGGATGCGGGTCACTCCTCAGGAGCCAGGCCTGGAGGTGGGGCTCGATGGCGAGCGCCTGGTGGCCAGGCCTGCACCCATGGGGCTCAAATGGGCACATCCCATGAAGAGGCAACGTGGGTCCCCCTTCCCATGGGCTCACCACCTGTAGGAGGGGCCAAGGAGATTGGGTGCAGTGTGAGTTGGGTGGTGGCCGAAGGTGGGTACCTTGGCAGTCCAATCCATCAGATAGTCGAACCTTGGATTCAGGAGGAACAGTGTGGTTTTCGTCCTAGTCGCGGAACAGTGGACCAGCTCTACACCCTTGGCAGGGTCCTGGAGGGTGCATGGGAGTTTGCCCAACCAGTCTACATGTGTTTTGTGGACTTGGAAAAGGCATTCAGCCGTGTCCCTCGGGGAACCCTGTGGGGGGTGCTCCGGGAGTATGGGGTGCTGGACCTCCTAATAAGGGCTGTTTGATCCCTGTACAACCGGTGTCAGAGCTTGGTCCGCATTGCCGCCAGTAAGTTGAACCCATTTCCGGTGAGAGTTAGACTCCACCAGGGCTGCCCTTTGTCTCTGATTCTGTTCATAACTTTTATGGACAGAATTTCTAGGCACAGCCAGGGCGTTGAGACTCAGGATTGGGTCACTGTGTTTTGCAGATGATGTTGTCATGTTTGCTTCATCAGGCCGTGATCTTCAGCTCTCTCTGGATCGGTTTGCAACCGAGTATGAAGCGGCTGGGATGGGAATCAGCACCTCCAAATTCGAGACCATGGTCCTCAGCCGGAAAAGGGTGGATTGCCCTCTCAGGGCTGGGAGCGAGATCCTGCCCCAAGTGGAGGAGTTTAAGTATCTAGGGGTCTTGTTCACGGGTGAGGGAAGAATGGAGTAGGAGATCGTCAGGCGGATCAGTGCGGCATCTGCAGTAATGCAGGCTCTGCATCGGTCTGTCGTGGTGAAAAAGGAACTGAGCCGAAAGGCAAAGCTCTCAATTTACCAGTCGATCTATGTTCCTACCCTCACCTATGGTCATGAGCTATGGGTAGTGACCGAAAGAACGAGATCGCGAATACAAGCGGCTGAAATGAGTTTCCTCCGCAGGGTGTCTGGGCTTTCCCTTAAAGATAGGGTGAGAAGCTCAGTCATCCAGGAGGGGCTTAGAGTAGAGACGCTGCTCCTCCACATTGAGAGGAGTCAGATGAGGTGGCTCAGACATCTGATCAGGATGCCTCCTGGACGCCTCCCTGGTGAGGTGTTCCGGGCACGTCTACCTGGGAGGAGGCCCCGGGGAAGACCCAGGACATGCTGGAGGGACAATGTCTGTTGGCTGGCCTGGGAACTCCTCGAGATTCCCCCGGAAGAGATAGTAGAAGTGGCCAGGGAGAGGGAAGTCTGGGCATCTCTGCTCAAGCTGCTGCTCCTGCGACCCGATCTTGAATAAGTGGAAGAGGATAGATGGATGGATGGATGGATGGATGGATGGATGGATGGACTTTCTTAGACTTTTTTAAACTGCCAGTGCAATTCCTGTGATATCAAAGGTTCTCAAATCTCAATACTGGGAGGTGATTGGTGCTTATCATGGTGGACACCAATCATTTGGAAAAGCTCTGAATTACAAAAAGAAGCATTTCTTGCAATGCTAGAACAGCAGCCTGTGGATTTATGGGAGAAGCCTGTTAGCTGTCTCAAAAAGGGTGAATGGGATATTCCCCATTTCAAGGAGTGACCTTCATGGTTTATAATTCCTAGAAGTATTAGGGTTCCTGAATACAGTCCTTAGATAAGGCTGTGTCAGATATATCTGGTGAGGATAGGTATTTTGTCTTTGAACTTACTGTAACTCAAGACAAAACAGTAAAGGATTTTAATGAAAAAGTATCAAGATGAGATGTGATCGAGAAGACAGAAAATACATCTGACCAGTAGTTAAGTTTAAAACAATAAGCAATAAAATTAAAGCCTTTTAACCGGAAATATATTAGTTTGTTAACAGTAATAGACTAATCAAATAATGCAGCACATTCCAAAAATGGGAGTCCTAATAATATTGGATACTTCAGAGTAGAAAGTGCCAGTCTTTATGCCAGTGCTCTGAATGACATCACAAGTTGCATAATTTTCGGTGATCTTGGGAAAAATCACCCTAGCAATGCTCAATGTTCTATTATAAATAATATGGCGGCTGTTATAACTAGAAGTCCCAAAAAAGGTAAGGCTCAAAAAGCACTTCCACTAATCCCCACTAGAGGGGTATATACTGCCAAACCCCAACAAGATAAATGGGCAAACAGAAAATTTATAATGAAATGAAAAGGTTGTATTCTTCACAAAAATGCTCTGCCACATAGTTAAGCTCCATAGGGCAGTGTTTCCCAACCTTTTTTGAGCCACGGCACATATTTTACATTAGAAAAATCCCACGGCGCACCATCAAACAAAAATGTCACAAAAAGTATATGTAATGAAATATAATGATCTTCTAGTTTCAATTTATTCACAATTTACTTACTTAGTGTGAAACCTGGGCCTGTTTAGTTGAACACGATGCTGATATACACGCAGGAATTGAAGAAAGACACACACGAAGATCTTCTTCAACAGCTCTGAGTCTCCCTCTTTTTTTTAGTTTTTATAGCAGTCATGCTTGAAAAGCCAAGATCGCATAGGTAGGTTGTGGAAAATGGGAGCAGGGCTGAAATAGCTCTGCTTGCCAGAATGGGGAACTCCTTGGCAGCAGTCAGCCAAAAACTGTCCAAAGGTAGATCAGGAAAGCTCAGCTTTAAACAACGATTTTCTCTCAGTACAGTTATTTCCTCCTGCTCCTGCACAGTCATGTCCTTTCCAATTGTGGTTGAGCTATATGGGTTCCTAACTCAGTCAAGGCAATGAGTGGAAACTGAATGGAAATAAAATGACAACTTCTGTTCAACAGTTTTCAAATGCTTGCCTATTGTCTCACACAGTGCAGCAATGTTGATACCTTGCCATTTCTGAATGTGTGGGAACATGTCAAGGTTTCCACTTTCCACATGTTGTTGTCGGAGCTGCACCTTTGAAGGAAATCCATTTATTTTATCTGCTCTTGTGAGCAGGTTTTCATTTTGGCCTTGCATCCGTGTGTTCAGGTCATTGAAATGTTGAAGTATATCCGTCGGACATGCCAGTCTTGCACACCACTCATCACTTGAAAGCAACTTAGCGTCATCACACCTCTCATTTGTCAAAAACAATTTAGTTCCTCCCGTAGCTCATACACACGGGATAAAACTTTGCCACGGGACAGCCACCGGACCTCTGTATGCAGCAATAGCACTTTATGCTCCGCTCCCATTTCCTCACACAATGATGTGACTTTTTACAGGTCTTGTCTTCGCAAAGTTTATCATGCGCGCAACATGAGCTAGGTCTGGTAATGTCTTGGCAAAGAGTGACTCAAGGTGCAGAAAACAATGCGTCTCAATAACATCTGGATGTTGCTCTTTCACTCTGCTTACAAATCCATTGGTGCGCCCGAACATGGCGGCTGCTCCATCAGTGCAAACACTTATGCAGTTTTCCCATTTAAGTCCTCCTTGTTCAAGGTATTTTGATACAACTCGAAAAATTTCCTCTCCTGTTGTTCTTTCTGGAAATTCCTTGCAAAACAGGAAGTTTTCTCTGATGGTGTCTCCGTCTACAGAGCGCACATTTGCCAAAAGTTGTGCATGTCCACTGATATCCGTAGATTCATTGAGTTGCAATGCAAATTTTCCACTGGTGTGCACCTTTTCCAAAACGATCCTTTCAATGTCTGCAGATATGTTATCAATACGTCTGGCAATTGTATTATTTGAGAGAGGGACTTGGGCTATTTTTTTAAGAGCGCCAGGGCCGAGCATCTCATTTACAATGATTTTGCAGGCAGGTAGTATTAATGTCTCTGCCACCATGTGTGCCTGTTTTGATTTAGCGATGAGTTCAGCAACTTGGTAGCTAGCTTTGAGAGCTCTCTCATTCGTCTTTGTGGTTTTCCTCACTAAAGCTGCCTGTTTCTTAGTCTGTTCACGAAGTTGAGTAAAATATTCTGTGTTCTTGTTTTCAAGTGATGGGTGTTTTGTTTGGAGATGGCGTTTAAGTTTGCTAGGAACCATGGCACTATTGGACAGCTTTTCCCCACATACCAAGCATAACGGAATCGGCTCGGTTGGTTGCCCGGTAAATGTAAATCCAAAGGAAAGACAACTTTCATTGTATTGTCTTGAGCTCACCTTTTTTGCTTTCTTCTGACCACTACTCTTACTAAGGCCTTCATCTGGGTCACAATTTTCTCCAGGACCCAGTTTGGATTGTGTACTTTTTCTTTTCAGATATTTATCCATCGCTATCACTGCTGTCACAGCCGAAGCATCACTAATTCTACTGTTTGAATGGCAACAGGTAGATACACAGATTAATCAGCCATCTGCTGCCACCTTGCGGGAAGAGTATTTAATTGTTCTGCCTATCACTGTCGCATAGACGAATGAAGACAAATTATTTGCAGTAAATAAATAATAATTTTCAGACCAATTAAGTGAAACTGGATAATTTTCCACGGTACACTTGATGATCTGTCATGGCACACTAATGTGCCGCGGCACAGTGGTTGGAAATCACTGCCATAGGGCACAATTGCAAAATGAGGTTACTTAAAAACTCGTTAATCCAAATAATAATTCATTACATTTATATGGCGCTTTTCTCAGTACTCAAAGCGCTATCTACACAGGGAGGAACCGGGAAGCGAACCCACAATCTTCTTATTGCAAAGCAGCAGCACTACCACTGCGCCACCTGTGAGGACACAGACCCAATACAGAAACCCCAAGGTGAAGTCAAAAAACAGAGCACAGAGGTCAAACATCCAGAGATGTCAAAAAAACACAAAAATACCTAATACATACAAAAGAACCAAAAATGAACAACGGCAACATAAGAAATTAATCTGAACATTTGATTTAACAGTGGCATGATAGGACATTATCAAAATTGAACAGATATTGTACTAGCTTCAACTACTAAGCATTATGTGGACTTTTTAAATCTAAAAAGTCAGCATTTGTGGAAATGTGAAAATGAAACAAAAACATATTCATATTAATTCATATTTATAAATTCATATAGTGTATCATTCTGTTCTACATGCATGTATTATTGCAATATGGCTAATTAATGAATCTAATGCTTTGCAATATACAATATTTTTGATTTTCCCCTGAGGTGTTTAAATGTATACATGTTTCGGTGTGCCCATTCTGGAGTAAGTAATAACTCCGACAGACAAGTAAAACACATTTTTAACATTTTTTGGGGTAGTGTGAAAGGAAAAAACTTGACAAGAGAACCATGTCAATGGAAATACTGGTGAAATTTAAAAAAAATAAATAATAATAATAAATTATAACACCCGATACTGTACCTACATTTTTTATGTGGAAAAATTTTGGTTTATTGTATTTGATCCACCATCTTGAATTTTAAATAAAAATAATTTTAAACTTGTATTCTGCAACCCAGAAAATCCCAGCTACCAATTTTGGTCAAAATCAGTTAATAAAGAAACAGTACTGACATTTTTCATGTGCCAAGGGGATGAAATCAAGGGAAGGAGTGGGGAGTCCAGGCTTCATGGTAGTCTATCTTGTCTTTTTGGGAGTAACTATGCAAAATTTGGTCAATATCAGTCAAAAGTTTAGGATTGTATAGGGAACATACGGCATAAAGACATTCGTACAGACATTCTTTTTATACATACACTAGCCACAATACCTGCCAAAAACAGATAGTATAATAATTTAAAAATATTTGCTATCTCTTGCCCAATGTGTATTTTTAGCACCTTTCCACGTGTCCATGTGTGTCTGAACCTCTCTTCACCGCTGCTCCCACTCTTGAGTACATTTCCATAAAGCCTGCTTCTCAGATTTTGTCATTATTGCCGGGGCATCTTTCTTGCCCTTTTTCTTGTTTTATACTTTCTGTCTTTGAAGGTGACTCTCTCAGCACGTGCCTTTACTCCTTTGTGCGTCTCACACTTGCACTTCCTCTTTCGTCACGTCACCAAAGCCAAACTGACTAATTAGATTGCTCTGAGGGACAGGACACATAGATCTTAGTGTTTTATTATAAAGTAGATAAATCAAGAAATGAATGTGTAAATAATAATATAGGGGTCCAAAACCCAAATTTCATGTACAACATGTATTCAGACCTTAAGAAGGCAACAAAAAATCCAAGCAAATAGTACATATATAACAGGCTTAGGTCATGAAGGTGAACGAGAAAATCTATAGTAGCAGCACTGGCATTGGAAAAGATCTGGCTAGAAATGTCATGTCATTGGATACTGTTCAGATGTTTTGGTTGAAGTGCTTTTTTATTGTTATGTTGAAGGCAAGGTGGAAGCCTCTAGACTGGTAGACTGGCAGTAGAATGGTTTCTCAGAAAGAGAATCAAAGGACATATTTAGTTACTAAGAAATCACAATCTTCAGTCTCACCAGGGTGCTGAAATGGACAGTCAGGTTAACAGTCAAACTTCAGATTCATGTGTAACAATGTGGAATCCATCATTAGTTATTTAAAAGTGATTAAATCTTTCAGCATGTTTTAATAGAGTAACAGAATAGTTATAAAATGAATATACTATGTTGTACATACAAGCATTTTCTTAGTCCTAAATTAACTATGAATGATTTTCATGCACTAGAAAAATTTTTACCTGCATCAGCCACATCTAGACAATATTCATCAGAAGTCTGAGATCCAAAAGTGTTCCAGGCTTTGACATTTAGACAATAGACCTCCCATATTTGAGTGTGCCTACTGTCAAAGAAGCAGCTATTACTTCCACCAGTCACATAGTCAGGGCATTCATTTACTGGCCCAAAACTTAAAAAAAAGAAAAGAAAAAGATTAATTGTCATTTTCTAACCTGCATAGTTCTGAACAGGGTTGCAGGGGGTGCTGAAGCCAATCCTAGCTAGCATTGGGTGCAAGGCAGGAACAAACCCTGGACAGGGTGCCAGTCCATCGCAGGGTGAACACACACACACTTTGGTAAATTTAGTGTCGCCCACCTAACCTGCATGTCTTTGGACTGTGGGAGAAAACCGGAGGAACCTAGAGGAAACCCACAACGACACAGGAAGAACATGAAAGGAGAACCGGAGACGTGAACCCTGGTCTCTTTACTTCTACCACTACGCCACCGTGCCACGACAGAAAAAATGAGTATCATATTAAATAATGTGAATAAAGTATCAACAGAAGCAAAGATTATAAAGAACAGATATGTTGGGCAGAGTATATTTTTCTTACACAAGGATTGACATCAAGACAGCGCCAGTCTTAGAGCAAGGACATTAGCTGGTGTCCCACCTCCCAATTTCAAGTACAGTAGGGCATTCATTTTGTAGTAGGCAAAAAATATACATGTCACATTGATTTTCACAAATTATCTATTTATAACTAAATGCAATTTAATTTTATAAGTTACTTAATGAATATGTTAATGTGTTATTTATATTAAAGCACATATTTTAAAATATGGTTTAAAAAATGTTTTGCAGTTTATTGGATATTTCCAGATGTCTGATCTATTTGAGATTAGCCATCTGAACAGCATCCTGTCCTTATTATGTTGGGTAATTCATGCTCTACTGTACTTATTTTTAAATGTAACCTTTAATTGAGAAAAGAAAAAATTCTAGAAACTGTTGGAAGTGGGATTTGGGATGAATTAAGTAATGATAATCTCAAACATTTGGGGCTTGCTTAAATAGCACACCTGTTTGAATTTTGTATTTTTTTCAAATGAATGTCATCTTATTTCCATGTTACATCATTAAACTGTTGAGAGTTGAGCTAAAAGCTCTATACAGGTATATAATAAAAGTGCATCATAATATAATGCAAGTATAAATACCCTGTTAATGTTTAAACACATACTAATTGGTTATACACTGAATGGGCACCAGTCACAGGGGGAAATGTACAATAAACAAAGTAATATTTTAAACAGAAGGTACCTTTTAATTAAGTGTAAGGAACTTAACCCAACTTTGGTAATGTAAGTAAACATCACTTTTTTCCCCTTCTCTTATTTCACATAATTTGAAACTTATCAAACCTTTGCTTCCCTTGCTTTTAATGTGAAGAAATTAAAAAGAAACAAAAACCCAAAAAATAGCTCACTTACATTTTAATACAAGATACTTGATTAGAAATGATACACACACAAGTCAGAGTTAGGATGTTAATGTGTGCAGTAGAAATATAAACCATACACATTTTTAACAGTGTCTAAATCTGCAAGAGTAGCAAGACTGCATGATCTCTATTATGAGCTCTTCTTTCTTTTTTTTTATAAAATATAAGTGTAAATACTCCAATGATTTTTCACATTCAAGAAAAACACAGAAATCCATATGTTTTATATTTTAGGCTATCTCACCTATGGGTGACAGAGTCCATTTATACAGCAGGTCAGGTTTTAATTGTTTAACTATTTTTTAAGAAGTGCCATCTGGTGGTTAAGTGGAGAATATCACATGCTCAGAAAAATCAAAATGCATGAATTACATTCAAGACAGAAGTGAGAAGTCAAGCAAAATGACATCTTTTATTGGCTAACTAAAACATTACAATATGCAAGCTTTCGAGGCAACTCAGGCCTCTTCTTCAGGCAATTACAATGGTATTACATCTTTCCTGAAGAAGGGGCCTGAGTTGCCTCGAAAGCTTGCATACTGTAATCTTTTTAGTTAACCAATAAAAGGTGTCGTTTTGCTTGATGTCTCACTGCATTCATAATAGCTAACACGGTATGACACCCTCATACTACATTCAAGATAAAAGTCACATGTTTATACAAGGTCTCCAGTCATATTGTTGACATTAAAATTTTGCTAACATTGAATAACTGAATGTTATACTAGGGCGGCACAGTGTCGCAGTGAGTAGCGCTTCCCGGGTCCTCCCTGCGTGAAGTTTCCATGTTCTCCCGTGTCTGCGTGGTCCCGGGTCCTCCCTGCATGGAGTTTCCATGTTCTCCCATGTCTGCGTGGTCCTGGGTCTTCCCTGCGTGGAGTTTCCATGTTCTCCCATGTCTGCGTGGTCCTGGGTCCTCCCTGCGTGGAGTTTCCATGATCTCCCCTGTCTGCGTGGTCCCAGGTCCTCCCTGTGTGGAGTTTCCATGTTCTCCCATGTCTGCATGGGTTTCCTCCGGGTACTCCGGTTTCCTCCCACAGTCCAAAGACATGCAGGTTAGGTGCATTGGTGATCCTAAATTGACCCTAGTGTGTGCTTGGTGTGTAGGTGTGTGTGTGCGCCCTACGGTGGGCTGGCACCCTGCCCGGGGTTTGTTTCCTGCCTTGCGCCCTGTGTTGGCTGGGATTGGCTCCAGCAGACCCCTGTGACCCTGTAGTTAGGATATAGTGGGTTGGATAATGGATGGATGGATGGATGTTATACTAGCATAAAACATCAACTGCATACAGCCTGAGGAATGAGGTGGACTTCTCAAGTGTAAATGTTGCTGTATTCTTGTGTTTTTAAAAACTGTAAAGGTTTTCTTGTATTACACAGGAGCATCTTGCAGTAAAGCACACTTTCTCATTTCTGCCATTAAGTAAATGCAAGAAACAGTTCAACAACTGTAAATGAAAGGGATATTTTGCCCGGTACTTTTGCTTTTTCTTTTTATAAGGCAGAAGAAAATGCTTTTGAACATGCACATACATTTGTTATAGATATTACTCAGCACTTACCCCACAGTATAGGTGAGAGTATAGTTAATGTTCATGGAATCAGTTGTGTTGCCTGACTGAGAGGTCCACCAGCAGGTAAAAGTTTCCATATTGGCTGATCGACAGTATTTAATTTGAGGCTTTGCTGGCAGAAAAGTTGTATCTGTAGGCACACATAAATAATAAAAATATGGTAAGTAACCTTATAACATTGATAAACAATGTATGAATATGTGGAGGATGTCGATGACCATGCAGTAGATTCAGAGAGTATTCAGACCCCCTCACTTTCTATACATTTTGTTATGTAAACTCTGTCATCAAACAGCACTCCATATCCTGGAATGATGAGGCCAAAACAGAACCTTAAGAGATTTTTACAAATGTAGAGTGTAGGAAGATGCACACAGGTAGATTACATCCTATACAGAAGAGTTGATCTGAAGGAGACTGAAGACTGCAAAGTGGTGGCAGGGGAAAGTGTAGTTAAGCAGCATAGGATGGTGGTCTGTAGGATGATGTTGGAGATCAAGAAGAGGAAGAGAGTGAGGGCAGATCCAAGGATCAAATGGTGGAAGTTGAAAAAGGAAGACTGCAAGGTTGAGTTTAGGGAGGAGGTGAGACAGGCACTGGGTGGCAGAATTACCAGACAGCTGGGAAACTACAGCAGATGTAGTAAGCGTGACAGCAAGAAGGGTGCTTGGCGTGACATCTGGAAAGAGGAAGGAGGAAAAGGAAACCTGGTGGTGGAATGAGGAAATACAGGAGAGTATACAAAGGAAGAGGATGGCAAAGAAGAAGTGGGATAGTCAGAGAGATGCAGATAGTAGACAAGAGTACAAGGAGATAAGGTGCAAGGTGAAGAGAGAGGTGATGAAGGCTAAAGAAAAGGCGTACAATGAGTTGTATGAGAGGTTGGACACTAAGGAGGGAGAAAAGGACCTGTACCGATTGGCTAGACAGAAGGACCGAGCTGGGAAAGATGTGCAGCAGGTTAGGGTGATAAAGGATAAAGATGGAAACATACTCACAAGCAAGGAGAGTGTATTGAACAGATGGAAAGAGTACTTTGAGAGGCTGATGAATGAAGAGAACAAGAGAGAGAAGAGGTTGGATGATGTGGAGATAGTGAATCAGGAAGTGCAATGGATTAGCAAGGAGGAAGTAAGGACAGCTAGCTAGCTAGCTAGCTAGCTAGCTAGCTAGATAGATAGATAGATAGATAGATAGATAGATAGATAGATAGATAGATAGATAGATAGATAGATAGATAGATAGATAGATAGATAGATAGATAGATAGATAGATAGATACTTTATTAATCCCAAGGGGAAATTCACAAAATGAAGCTATGAGGAGGATGAAAAATGGAAAGGCCGTTGGTCCAGATGACATACCTATGGAAGCATGGAGGTGTTTAGGAGAGATGGCAGTGGAGTTTTTAATCGGATTGTTTAATGGAATCTTGGAAAGTGAGAGGATGCCTGAGGAGTGGAGAAGAAGTGTACTGGTGCCGATATTTAAGAATAAGGGTGATGTGCAGGACTGCAGTAACTACAGGGGAATAAAGTTGATGAGCCACAGCATGAAGTTATGGGAAAGAGTAGTGGAAGCTAGGTTAAGAAGTGAGGTGATGATTAGTGAGCAACAGTATGGGTTTATGCCAAGAAAGAGCACCATAGATGCAATGTTTGCTCTGAGGATGTTGATGGAGAAGTTAGAGAAGGGCAGAAGGAGTTGCATTGTGTCTTTGTGGACCTGGAGAAAGTATATTACAGGGTACCTCGAGAGGAGCTTTGGTATTGTATAAGGAAGTCGGGAGTGGCAGAGAAGTACGTAAGAGTTGTACAGGATATGTACAAGGGAAGTGTTACAGTGGTGAGGTCTGCGGTAGGAGTAACAGATACATTCAAGATGGAGGTGGAATTACATCAGTGATCAGCTCTGAGCCCTTTCTTATTTGCAATGGTGATGGACAGGTTGACAGACTAGATTAGACAGGAGTCCCCGTGGACTATGATGTTTGCTGATGAGATTGTGATCTATAGCGATAGTAGGGAGCAGGTTGAGGAGACCCTGGAGAGGTGGAGATATGCTCTAGAGAGGAGACGAATGAAGGTCAGTAAGAACAAGACAGAATACATGTGTGTAAATAAGAGGGAAGTCAATGGAATGGTGAAGATGCAGGGAGGAGAGTTGGCGAAGGTGGATGAGTTTAAATACTTGGGATCAGCAGTAAAGAGTAATGGGGATTGTGGAAGGGAGGTGAAAACGAGAGTGCAGGCAGGGTGGAATGGGTGGAGAAGAGTGTCAGGAGTAATTTCTGACAGACGGGTATCAGCAAGAGTGAAAGGGAAGGTCTACAGGACGTTACTGAGACCAGCTATGTTATATGGGTTGGAGACAATGGCAGTGACCAGAAAGCAGGAGACAGAGCTGGAGATAGCAGAGTTAAAGATGCTAAGATTTGCATTGGGCATGATGAGGATGGATAGGATTAGAAATGAGTACATTAGAGGGTCGGCTCAAGTTGGACGGTTGGGAGACAAAGTCAGAGACGCGAGATTGCGTTGGTTTGGACATGTGCAGAGGAGAGATGCTGGGTATATTGGGAGAAGGATGCTAAGGATAGAGCTGCCAGGGAACAGGAAAAGAGGAAGCCTAAGCGAAGGTTTATGGATGTGGTGAGAGAGGACATGCAGGTGATGGGTGTAACAGAGCAAGATGCAGAGGACAGAAAGATATGGAAGAAGATGATCCACTGTGGCAACCCCTAACGGGAGCAGCCGAAAGAAGAAGAAGAAGATTTAAAAAAAAAATCTGAAATATCACATTGACACAAGTATACTGATCCTTTGCTATGACACTTGAAATTTTGCTGAGGTGCATCCCATTCTATTGACCATCATCAAGATTTTCAACACCTTGTTTAGAGCCCATGTATGGTCGATTTAATTGATTGGACATAATTAGGAAAGACAAACAACTGCCTATGGAGGGTTCTACAATTGACAATGTGTATCAGAGTAAAAACCAAGCCATGAGGGTAAACGAATTGCCTGCAGAACTTAGAGACAGGACATATATAATCAGTGTTCAAATCTCTGAATGTTCCAATTCCAAGCTTATAAGAGACCAAACTGAGGTCTTTAAAATGTTCAAAGTCATTGATGAAGTTGAATCAGAAAACGTCTTAAATCAATTAAATAATGAATCACATACTTGAGGACTCCATGGAAATTGAGGGCAACTGCTTTTAATGCTGAATCCAGCAAGAACTGTGAGAATCTGAAATAAACTACTATGCCAAGTAACTGAAAAAGAAACCTTAGCAACTTCTTAAACATGCAATGACTAAACCTTCGCTTTTCTCCCAGCTTTTATATACTTGTGTTGGATTGTTGTTTTTTCTGTCAATGGTCTGAAATGGCAGTTCTTCATTCTTTTGCAGTGTTTTACCTAGATTTTTAATTCTGCCTGCATTAACCCAAAACTCTATCAAAATGGTGAAAAGTTAATGTCTGATATTTGGCATACAAGTAAAATGTGCCATAGGTTATGAATTGTATTTTTGACATTTTCATATATTACCCTGGTCAGTTTTTGTTCTCACTGCTTTAAGTTACATGACTCTGTATTATTTCAGACTCTTTACTAATAAGTAATGTCCTTGCTTTGTTGTTGTGCTGACATATGCTGTTCAATGTTGCAGAATGAACACGAGATTCTCAGCGGTATGTTTATCACTCTTTCCTTCCAGGGATTTTAAATGTATATATTTTTTCCTTCCAGTTGGATTTTATTTGTTCACATATTAGCGGTTAATTAGGCACACTTCTATATTATAAACACAGACATACAGACATACTAGCCAAGTGTGTTCTTTGGGATGATAAACAACCCAAAGACTCCCTGGCAGTTTTACTATATTTGTGAACTTGAAGAGGCATCAACTAACTCTTAAGAATTACCCAGTGCAGAGAATGTGGCCCCACCTTTGCTTGCTGCCCCACTGGCTTTCGTAAGAAGACACTGGAGATACCATATCTTAGCCGTATCACTGGTATATGAGTCCTATTCATCTTTGTCTCGAAAAAATGCCCCCAGATAGACAATGTTTTTAGTGAAAACTTCAAGCTTTGCTCTCTGTTGCTGAGATGTTTTATTTGCTAGCTGTTAAGCTGTGGCATTTGCTTTGTTTCAACGTAGTATGTTTTCATCTGTGTCATTAGCACAACATCATTTGCTGCACACAGGTCTTTCATAGTGAGAAGTGAGGTGTATGCATGCACCATCTAGTGGCTGTGGTTGAGCGTGAGCAAAGCAGACTGCTCCATACACACACATATATTTTGTTTATATATGTCTAATTATACATCACTAGAAATGTAGAAATATTGATAGTATGAGGTAAAACATTATTTTAATGTTGCTTTAGATATTAACAGATGAATGTCATATTGGTTTTAAAAGTGCAATCCCTAGAAAAATGGCTAAATTGCATCATGATACTGTATATAGTGTGTTGGGCAAGTAAGTCATGGTCATAAATTACACTGGTACAAATAATACTTATTAATCAAAATATTTCATTAGCACACACTCATTCACAGGACTTTTCAGGAGTATTGAGTTAATAACTGGAGTTACATTAATCGACTCATTTTTGTAACTCATTTTTTTTTTTAATTATTAAGGAGGGTTTCGAGATTGAGTGAAAAGGGAGGAGAAGAAAAGTATCTGTTTTTCTATTCATTCCTTCATTTCCCACCACATATCTGGGACCGGGTCACAGGGGCAACAGTCTGGTTAGATGGCAAGCCTGTAGCCCATACGTCCCTTTTCTCCAGTCTCACTTGCCAACTCATACTGTGGGATCCCAAGGCATTCCCTGGACATCTGGGAGATATAATCCTCCTAGCAAGTCCTGGGTCTTCCCCAGGGTCTCCTCCCAACTGGTTGTGCCCATAAAACCTCCACAGGGAAGTGCCCAGGAGGCACCGATACTAGATGCCCAAACCACCTGAATTGACTTCTCTCCATGTGGGGGGTTAGCAGCTCTACTCCGAGCCTCTCCTGGATGTCTGCGCTTCTGACCCTACCTCTTAGGGAGAGCCCAGGACCCACAAGAACCTGCAATCTTGTCATTATAGTCATTACCCAAAGCCTATGACCATAAGTGAGGTTAGGGATATAGATCATCTGGTAAACCAAGAACTTTGCCTTCTGGTTCAGCTCATTCTTCACCACTACAGATCAGTATAGTGACCACATAGCTACTCTTGCTCATAACTACCCCTATCCATCTGTCAATCTCACTATCCCTTTTCCCCTAACTAATGAACAAGACCCCATACTTAAACTACTCCACTTAAGGCAATAATTCATCTCCTTCTTGGAGAGGACAACTCATATTTTTCCTACTGATGACCCTGGCCTCAGATTTGAAGGCGCTGATTCTCATTCCTGCCACTTCACGCTCAGTCACAAACCATCCTAATGCGTGCATAGCCTGAACTTATAATATGGAATTTCCCTCCTGTAGGTCCACCACTTGCAGTAGGAATAGGGACCGGGTGGAAGGTGATCTGGGTGGCAGTCAAAGCCAGAGGTCTTGATACCTTGGAACCCAGACACATAAACTGACTCTTGAGTTGTGGAATGTTACCTCCCTTTGAGGGAAGGAGCTGGAGGCAGAGCATTACCAATAACATATAATTGGGTCCACCCACTCATAGGGTTTTGGAACCAAACCTCTTGAAAGATGCTGGACTCCACTTTACTTGGAGTTGTGTGGGGGGAAAGTTGTCGATTGGGATTGGGCTTCTTATTGAGCCCTGACTGGTTGATGTCATGTTAGAGTTTGTTCTGGAGAATGAGAAAACTGTTTTTTTATTCTTTTTAAAATATTTAAACGTTTATCTATTTTCTGTTGTTTCTTATTCTGTTACAGCAGAATCCTGAAGGGCCACAGTGGCTGCAGGTTTTCATTCTAACCCATCTTCTTAAGTAGAAGCCAGTTCTTGCTGATAATGAACCTTGGTACTGTATTTAATCTTCAGTGACTTGTTAGTGTTCATATTCTGCCACATAACTTTTTTTTTTATCACACAGTACATTTTCCTTTAGTGAGAACATTATCCAAATATTTTGTGGACCTAACCATATTTACATTTCTTGGTCTTTCACTTTGCTCACAAACGGAATTCTATATGTTTTCCTAAAACAGATATGCCATTATGAACATACAGTACACAGATGCAATTGGGACCTGGTTAGATGGCAAGCCTGTG
The DNA here is from genome assembly GCF_900747795.2 of Erpetoichthys calabaricus. NCBI lineage: Eukaryota > Metazoa > Chordata > Cladistia > Polypteriformes > Polypteridae > Erpetoichthys > Erpetoichthys calabaricus. The sequence continues at coordinate 191,096,220 of NC_041397.2, forward strand.
CTTCCTTTGGTATTTGCATCCCATTAGTTGGCAGCAGGTGTGACACTAGAGGTCGCTGTCGCTCCTCAAACCCCACAGACAAACATCCAAGACACCAAGTAAAAGCACTAGAAATAATTTTAATTTCTTCTTTTCTTTGATATAGTGCCACAGTGCACCACTACTACCACAATAAACAATAAATCAATAATTACAAATACAATAAATCCTCCTCTCCTCCCAGCAGCTCCGTCACACTACCCCCCAACTCCGGCTCAGCTTGCTGGGTCTCACATAGTCCTTTATATAGTCCTTGACCCGGAAGTGCTCCTGTCCTTCAGTCCATGTGATTCAATAACACTTCGGACAGATGAAGACTTATATTTTTCTTCAGCCTGGAAGTGCTTCTGTTCTTCCGTCCCCGTGACTTGGGAGTACTTCCGGGCTATAGGGAAAATAAAAATGCCTGTGTCTCCCTGCAGTGCCCCTGCAGGGTTGTGAATCCAAACTCTATCTCACATGATGCCCTGTGAGAATCCGGGGCACCACTCTGCTGCAGGGAGGACTCCATCTAGTGGCCTGGATGTGTCGGCCGGGATTAGCTGCCAGCCGTCTATCACACAGGGTATAGAAATAATAAGCAATTAAAAAGTCTTTAATTAGCGTAAGCCACCATAATTCGGAGTGTTCATAAGAAATGTAATCATTTACTTCATTAGGTAGATGTACATAATAAGAATAATTACATCAAATATTTTAAATATTAAAATATGTGCTTTAAATTCAGTCTAAATATTATAATTTATTGTAATAGAAATGTGTAATTTTTCACCATCTTATGTAACTAAATAACATCATTTCAATCAGATGGGTACATAAAACAACAAATGAAGTAGAAACTTGTTTTTTGGAAATAAAGACTTATAGCCATATTGACATACTTCTGTGGATATGCAGACATTTATAAACAACAAGCTTATTACAAAACAGCATGCATTATTGCTTATGGACACTGTGCAGACAGCAGCCTTTTCCATAAGTTCTGTGTTCTCTTTGTTTTTTGTCTTTGTAGTTGCCAGTTTTTAATTACTTTTTTTCTTGAGGTTCTGTTAAGTCTTATTTTTTCATTGAGGACAAATAAAAATGATCTATCTATCTATCTATCTATCTATCTATCTATCTATCTATCTATCTATCTGTCTGTCTGTCTGTCTGTCTGTCTGTCTGTCTGTCTGTCTGTCTGTCTGTCTATCTATCTATCTATCTATCTATCTATCTATCTACAGACAGACACATACAATACAATACAATACAATACAGTTTATTTTTGTATAGCCCAAAATCACACAGGAAGTGCCGCAATGGGCTTTAACAGGCCCTGCCTCTTGACAGCCCCCCAGCCATGACCCTCTAAGAAGACCAAAAAAAAAAAACCCTTGGAGGGAAAAAATGGAAGAAACCTTGAGAAAGGCAGTTCAAAGAAAGACCCCTTTCCAGGTAGGTTGGGCGTGCAGTGGGTGTCAAAAAAAGGGGGTCAATACAATACAATACAATACACAGAACAGAACAAATCCTCAATAAAAAATACTCACACATGTGAGTAGGGTGCAGCTACAGGGCTACATAAATGACAATATCACTTCCAGGCCATGAGAAGACACTATCCTGCCTCTTCCCCTCAGAAGGAATATAAAGAACATCAGCGCTGGATGTTGGCGTTCATTTGTGTATTGTTCATATTCCATGTTGGGGAAAAACACTGTAATGCCAAATTCAGGTGAGTTTATAATAGGTTTTTTTTTTACCTAAAGGAAATACCTACAGTAACAATAGTTTTTGGCTTTGTTTTTTTTTCATCACATGTGGCAAAAAAACAAAGTGAGTGATTATAAGTGAGACATTTTTTCAGCTAATATTTTGTAGCAGTCTGCAGAGACAAGACAGCAATTCACATTGTTGGAACAATGTTCAGAAATGTCAATAACAGTGACATGAGAGGACTTGATGAGGTAAAAAGGACATGCAAATTCAGAAACGTGCAAGCAAAAGGAGATAAACAGAACTTGCTGTTGAGTCTTGAGCATCTGGTGGGCTGCTCTTAAGTGGTTCTGGTCACATCTTACTGGTAAACACCTTTCAGTGATTTTCAGTTTCTCTTTTTCATCTACCGCTCCTGTTAAGTGTGGTGTTCCTCAGGGATCCATTTTGGGTCCTATTTTATTTTCTATTTATCTTCATCCCATAGGAGCTGTTTTTAGGAAGTTTAATATTTCTTTTCATTGTTATGCTGATGACAGGCAAGTCTATATTACTGTGTGTAACTCTGCAATGTATCGACTCCACAATTGCCTTGTACAATTAAGATCCTGGATGACTGACAATTTTCTCGATCTTAATCAAAATAAAACAGAACTGCTGATAGCTGGTCCTTCTGCCAAAGCTCGGATTGGTTTTGATCTTCTTGGCTCTTTCGCTGACTTTTGCAAACCTCATGTTTGGAATCTTGGGGTTATTTTTTATAGTAACCTCTCTTTTGAGAAACAGATAAATTCTGTGGTCAAGAATTGCTTTTTCCAGCATTGTCTTTTAGCCAAGGTTAAGTCTCCTAGGGACCATGAAACAACCTACTCATGCGTTTACTTTTTCTTGGCTTGTTTCCTGCAATTTATTGTATTCTGGGATCAGCAAATCCCTGATATGCAGGCTGCAGTTGGTGCAGAATGCTGCTGCCCGTTCATTGGTCGGGGCAAGAAAGTTTTATTCTGTATCTTCAATTTTATGTTCTTTACACTGGCTGCCTGTTAGTTTCAGAATTGACTTTAAAGTTTTGCTGCTGGTTTTTAAATCAAATTTTTAAATGGTATACTTCCACGTATTTATCTGAATTGTGTGTTATACACCAGCAATCCAGAGAGTTTAGATCTACCGGTCAGTTGTCTCTTGTTGTCCCTCACACTAAGTGTAAAACTAAGGGGGACAGGGCTTTTACAGCTGCTGCACCTCACCTGTGGTACTCTTTACTTAATTACATTAAGGAGTCACCCTCAATTGAACTGTTTAAAACTAGACTGAAGACTCATTTCTAACTTTCCATGTCCCTTAATGATACTGATGGTTCCTTTTCATAGTCATTTGTTTGCCATGCTGACATGGCACAAGTGCTTTTGGACCCAGATTGAAAGGGAGCTTCACTTCCTCAGCTGGGTGAGTTGGAGTCGGGAGTGCAGCAGGACAACACTCAGAATATTTTATATTGAGTGGGATTGTTTTGCTTTATGTGGTGAAGAATAGGAAGCATGTGAAAAGGCATTTTGAAAAGAAAATTATCTTTTTGAATTCGAGATTTGGCATAGTGTAGACGTCCGAGTTTGGGGTGCAGGATGCCTCACCCAAATATCCATGCCATACATTATGGGTGATCAAGGAAACTGAAAATTGGTAAATAAATTCATCACACATTTCCTTCAATTACACATTTTCTCTTGGGAGATTGTTGCAAATAATAGAGCACAGATCATTTTGATAACAAGATATCTAAAAGGTATTAACACTGAAAAAAACTTTCAGTGGTATACAACAAAATGTAACATTCTCAAACCCATTTTATGCAATTCAGGTTCAGTACCAAACCTTTTTGTACAGAATTTTGCATAGAATTTTGTCCCTATTTAACTAGTAGTATTGGCTTACCCACTTCCCTACCCTAGATGTCTTTTACCAAACCAACAGTGATACTACCTGCTTGCAATTTGAACTCTCATTCCAAATTACTTCCAAACTGAAAACAGGATGTAGCCATTTAAAACTTCTGTGATGGATAGGGACTCTTTATAAAATCCTAGAGTGATAACATTCAATAAACTCAGAACAACGGTAACTCTCATTTAAAAAATTGGTTGTCCTGAGACCTTTACAAACCAACTGAATTCTGTAATGGGCTATGCTATGGGCAGCATGTATCCTCCTATCTCAACACTATGTTCCTCCTGCATACCTATCACAAGAAATTATAACTGAGCCCAGGGCTTGGATTCAATAAGCATACTATAGTTTAAAATCCATACAGCGGTCTTTCCCATAATTTGTGTCAACTTCAGATGTTAAAGGCAAGTAAAACAGCAACACTATCACTAAGTACATGCAATTAATGAATTATTCAGATGAAGTGTGTCAAGAAATGCCACTGAGGCTCTGTTATCCATGTAGCAACATGCCTTTATAATGCCTCACTCTGACTGCTTGTTTGATCTTTAGCCAAGTCAGAGGTTTCTTCCTTTTTTAATTTATGTGTTGCTTGTTATAACGTTTCTTGAGCTTCTGTGAAAAGCAAAAATTTCCCTTTGGGACAAATTAAGTACTATCTATCTATCTATCTATCTATCTATCTATCTATCTATCTATCTATCTATCTATCTATCTATCTATCTATCTATCTATCTATCTATCTATCTATCTATCTATCTATCTATCTATCTATCTATCTATCTATCTATCAGCATAACATGGGTTTCTACAGTCTATTTAAACTGCTCTATGGGAGAATATCTTTGGTATAATTGCCTGTCTTAGGCTAAAGAATCTCTCTCTGGCCTGTATGTGTTTGTGTTTGAGAGAGAAGGCCATTTCCCCATTGTTGGGAAAGGCATATGAAAGACACAGCATACATGTCTTCCTCCCATCTTCCCTATATAAATAAACATGAAAAAAGTGCCTGCATTAAGCTTTTCAACAGAAATTCTTCATATACCTTTACTGACAACTGATTGACAACAACTGCTGTTTATCAGTAGATATATCATTTCTAAAACAAGCAAAAATGTGTCAAAGATGATTCACATTTATGGTAACTATCAGCGTTATGAAATGTAGAAGTGGCTGTTCAAGTGAAATCAAAACTTTAACCATTAAGAAGCATGTAACTGTCTGAAAATAACTCCAGAAATCAACCCTAATTTCATTTTATGTTGAAAAAAATCAAAATGATACCGAAAAGGGGAAAATTTGTACCATCCACAATGTTAACGACTTCTCAGTTGTAGACTGGTTACACTAGTAGACACTGGTTACAAGTGCATATTATGTAGGGGAGACTACTTTGAAAGTGAAAACTCATAATAAGAACATAATGATGATGTATAATATGCAGCTTATTTTTTTAATAAATGCTAAGTTAGAACTGTTTGATTTCTCCTTGTATATCTATTTTCAAACCTAAATAATTTCAGGGATGTAGGGGCCCATTCTGCCTATTCTAGCGAATAAAATCTATTTATATATGCATATAGTGTATGTGTGCAAAAAAATGTTAAAGCTAATTTCATACTTAAAATAAGTAAGAAACATTTGTGTGATCATTGTGTTACAAACTTTATTCACTTTTTACCACTCTTCAGTATATATATAATAGTATATAGCATAAATAATAAAAAATATTTTATGACCATATCTTTCAAACCCCACCTTATTATTCCCCTGCCCCACAATTCCAGTATGTTTAATGATGACACCTGGTATGTTGTCAAAAGCTTAGGAATAAAAAAACATTTTCTCCCTTTGTGGACTACTAGCTACATATATCTCTCTATTATAAAAGAAAATCTTGAGACGAGACTATTGCCAAGAGATTTTTTCAAGTCCCGCCCTCCTTTTAACCATTTTTCAACCACACCCATGGTCCAATCACCTCTCATTCGTCTGAATGCTTTTGTCAGATACAGTTCCTTACGCTCTCAGCTCTTATAAATGTTTACATTTTACTCACTTTAAGTTCCTAATAAAAGAAGACTTATTATGTCCAAATCTTATTGAAGAATTTCATCCCAAAGAGTTATCAACAGAAGAAATGAGTACACGGGCAATTCTAGCACCAAGAAACGAGGAAGTCAAGCAACTTAACATGAAAATTGTCAATCGATTGCACAGCAATGACATGTAACATTTTAACAGACAACAGGAAAGATAATGTAGTACATAGTACATTATGAATATGTAACAATTCCCATGGATATAACAATCTATTTAATTTGTACATCCGCTTCCCCATACGTGAGCGGCAGATCCGCAAAATGGCTAGTGCATAGTGCCCGCCCAGGGGTTGAGAGTGAAGCGAGCAGGGGGCTGAGCCCCCTAGTGTGTATATATATATTTATACACACACACACACACACACATTTATATATATAAGTGTATACCTATATACAGACCCTGTCATGAACTCAGTAAGATTGACTGAAAAAAATTCAAGGAGCTGTAAGCACAGATGGACCCAAAAGAAAACAATTGCTATGAATGTTTCTTGAGAGATAGTACCAACATTTAATAATTTTTACAATACAGTTCTCTTTAATACCAGTTTCATTAATTTTAAGACAAACCTTGCATATATACAATGTCAAGTTATAGTATATAACACCTACAGTCACAATGTAACTAATTATTTTTTTATATGCTCGTTGCCAACTGAAGAAGCTACGCTTTTGTTCTTTGAACCTGACACATTATTTACATTGGTTTTTATAACCTTTTATTTTTATGACAGAATACAATGAATCTGTTATCATGCAGTATTTTATTCTACAACACAATAGTACATGATACAATACTGGCACCCTACCTGCTAAATATTTTGCTTACCTTTAACTTCATTTTCATGGGTGTCCGCTTGCTGCAGAGAAATTATACTTAATAGGATGAAAATTATCATGTTACTTTTTGAATTGTTAGCTCTTCAGTTTTCAAAAGTTAAACTATAATCCAATAATTTCAAACATGTGTCATCTGGTATTTTAAACAATGATTAGTTCTTATATAGAAAACTCCGTGCCAGAACAGTGCAGAGACGTGAGGCTTTGAAAGGCACACACTCCCAGCCAAATGGTCATGTGGATTGACATATGACTAAAGGGAATAATGACTTCCATTCAGAGTCTTCCAAGCACAGGGCAGTAATGTAACATCTTCACACCATAACTTTCTCCCATTTAAAACAGCACTTGATCTATATTAAAGCTTCATGCTTCTAAGATTTTCAAATAAGATGTTTACATGTGGATACTACACTGTCAGCGCATGCTCCCAACTTCCTCCTCCTCTTCTCCACTTCATCAAAGATGGGATATCATTATTATTCAAGTAAATCCTGTATATCCTACTAATAATACACACACTTTGGTTCCTCCTTTATTACATTGTACATACTGTATAGAGTCATCCCACAGCTGTCCAAAATCAGGAACAATCCCACCAATCAATACTCATAGTAATAACTAATTGGGCAACATCTCTTATTACTGACTTCAGCTCTTAATCCTGCCTGGTTAACACCCTTATACAGTTTACATTTTTCCTTTTGTTTTCTTCTTCTTGCACACTGGTGTTGTTTGTGCAGATTAAGATTAAGATGTTTATTGTCTTAAAACAGGGTCAACATAGCAGTACCCTTTGATAGACTTGTGCCTCATCTGCATTTGGGTGGGTTCTGCTTCCAATGAACTCCAATTGGGTTTCATCGGGCAGGCAATGTATGGATGAAGGTGTGTATATAAGAATTAAAGCATAATTAGGCGATTCATATTTAATAATTAAATTACTTTATTATATAATGATACTTTAAATACACCTGTAGTCTATATTTTAATACTTACTGTATGTAATGTGCTATGTAAGTGAATCTTACTTATCATAAACATGTTTTTATTACTATATAAGTACTCAATAATTTTACAACAGAAGTTCAAAGTGTTATATCTATTTTTATTTGTTCATTTAGATGTAATAAAGATCATTAACACATATATGTAAGATTAACTTTTACAAGCATATAGCAATTGTAAACAGATTTTAGGAGTCTGTAACTTCAGATCATTACATATATATAACGTATACTGTATATAATACATTAGCCAGCGCACCTTATGTTGTCTGTTTTATGCGCCATAACACATAAGGAAGCTTTCAAAATCTGTGAAAAACACTCACACAAACACATTCCCAACCACAAATGCTCTAACTCTGATTACCCTTCTACAAGTGGTCACTTTCTTGTCTCAGGCCCTCTAACTAACTCAAATTACTTTGCTACTTTTAACCTCTTTACTTTGCAGCTCTGTAATCACACCTGGATGTCTCCTCCTGTCCGTACTAGGCTGACTCATGTTGCACACCATGAGCCCCCTGCTATATGCCACAGATGTGCACCCTGACTAGTTCTCTCAACAGCCCCACCTCACAGCGCTCAAGGTAGGCGCCACCTTCTGTAACTATTTAAATATGATAATCTATAAACAGTGTGAGGGATGGCCGCTAGATGGAGCCCTCCCTGTAGCATGGAAGTGCCCCGAAGACCAGCAGGGAATTATGGACAATGGAATTTTTATTCCCAACTCTGCTGGACACTGTGGGGCCCACCAGAGGACGCTGCAGGGAGGCTCAAGGACTCTTACGTGTCCTATAACCCGGAAGTGCATCATGATCACATGACAAGAAGAAACAACGTGCTTCCGGGTTGAGGAAAAGGACTTTTACCCTGAACCGGAAGTCATAAGGACTTGTGGGATTGTTGGACAGGAACACCTCCGGGTCAGGGAATATAAAAGGACGATGGGAAATCCCAGACATTGAGCTGAGCTGGGTGGAAGGGTGGCAACGCGTCTGGGAGTGTGGAGGATTGTTTATTGATTAGATTATTGTTTATTAATTATATGAGATTTGTGGAGTGTAGGTGCTTTGTGCATGTTAGATATAAAAATAAATATTCATCTTTGGATTTTACCTGGTGTCTGACGTGTGGTCTGAGGGTTCAAGGGGTCACAACAGTTACATGCTCACATTGCACACACAGGTAAACACCATCACCATATCATTACTTACCACAGTACTGCTCTTGATGTCCAAGATTTTGGATTCCCAAAACAAACAACTGATTGTAGTGTTAGGTGTTAGTTTTCCTAAAGTGTATTCAGTACAAAAGAGTTTTATCGTGGTTTTTTTTCACATTAGTTTTTGATTATTGAATTGTACTTTTTAGCTTTGTCTTGATTTATGGCTTATACCTCAGCTAGTGGCCTGACTACAATTTTTGGCTTCACAATCTCCTGGTGCTTCATAAAAGGAAACCATGTTTTTGTTTTGCTGCTTTCCAACTGGGCAGAAAACAATGTTCTTTAACTTTAAAAGGATCCCCAATTGACTTTCCATATGTCTAATGACCACAAGTGGATGAAAACTTACCTACTGTTTATGTACTGTATGTTTGGGAAGAGCAGTGCTGTCATCACACACCCTTTTTAAATCCAGTTTACATGGGGTTTAACTCTGAGCCCCAACTCTTCTGCTCACTTTAGCCTTTATTTACTGTATTAGCTGAAGTATAGCTCAAAATATAACACGATCAACAAATGAAACATGGTGAGCTATAATATATTTGAAGACAATAGAGAAATTTTGGATATTGCAGGAAGCAATTGTGTGAAAACTGCTTGCACGAGTTAATGTTTGCTGCTCTATTAATAATTTACAACTTTCTTCCTGCAGGTTTTAAAGCTGGCATAAAATATTAAAGACTGCCCTACTACTGCTAACCTCAAGTTGTTGAGAATTATGAAAAGCTTGCGATACAGCTCTGGAATTTTTAAATTTATTTACGTTTTTTTCTGTGCATTATTATATTATTTGTGTTACGCACATGGAATTATTTATGAAGTCAGAGGTGACTGAAGGCGAAGACTTCCCCTCAGTGGACCTGACTATGGAAACCTTTGAGATATGGTGGCTGATTTAATGATACATCATGTGTCATGTTGCTCCCATACATATTATATCTTTTTTTTTAACACTGATAATTTTGAAACTGAATTTCAAATAATGCAGGCGTTTCAAAAGAAAAACATAGAATAGCACTGTTTTTATTTCAAAGAGAGCCATAATTATGTTGTTGGCTTCTGAAAATCTTCCTTTAAGATGTTCACTTTAAACAGTTGCCTTTAAATCTTTTTCAAATAACATAGCTATACATTTAAAAAAAATGAACAATAATCATGCCCCACTCTGATCATTACAACCAAATCAATGAAATGAGTTTATACTGCTGAAAGATCTGATCAACATTTTTTAATTATGGAAGGACACAGCCTCCAGATTGTGTTTCAGGATGTTTTGTTGTTTTTTAGTACTTCTTTTTTTTTGTTTATGTTGTCCCATTTCGTTGACACTCTTTTGTTATTGCAGATACAGTATTTAAAGAGAGTCGTGATAACATGTTATGGGCACCACCACATGCTTCAACATGTGATGCTACTGTGCCTGTTGTTTCACCTATAATTAGACACATCTTTGTTAAATTTTTTAGCAAGTCAGATTCTACTATTTCTTTGAATGCTACCTTTTCAATTTTGCTTATTTGCGATATTTTTTTTGTAGGGACTTAAAACCTTTATTTATATTTTTATTTTGAATGTAGTGTTTATTTTGCTTTTCTGTTCTTTTGTGTTTTGCTTTCATTTTTTTTTTTGTTTGTGAAATCTTTTGTTCTAGCGCTCTTCCAAAACTCTTTAGATAATTATTTTGTTGTATTGTTACTCAGTTTTTGTCCATAGTGAGGCAGGTAAGAAAACAAATCTTTGCAGGCTCGACCATGAGGCCTTCATCTTTAGTATCTTCCCTTGGCCAGCCCTAGGCCTACTACTAAATTTGCAATACTGATGTTTTAGTTTATCTGCCATTATTTTATACCAAGGTACTCTAGAGGGTGTCTTCATAAAATGTGTGTGTGTGTTTGTGTCTGAGTGTTATTGTGGCACCTTAGTCACTATGATACATCATTCACCAATCATAATTACTTTCTACCAAAACCAAAACACTGCTATGGATTAATGTATGTTGTTTTAGTCAATTTTGAATCATTACTTGAATTTATATGGGATTGTCTAATAGTGTTCATAAGGGCAAAGTTCCATGGAATTATTGTGTGGTAGGAATACCAGGATAAGTGAATGTGATGCCCGACAAACAAAAGTAGAAAACAAAAGTAATAAGCAAAAAGTAGCGAAATGCCACTTTTTTATGGCATTTCATGCAAGGTTGTTTTCTTAAGAATCATCCGAGAGATACTGAACATCGGCAGTGCACCTATATTTAACCCAGAAGTAATTGGCTTGACCCCTGAGGTGACCTTTTCATTGTTGAAATGGTTATAGTAGCCAATTTCATGCCTGTTCCTCCATATATTTTCATATTATAAATTTATCAAGAAAAAAATTATGGAAAATCCTGGTGGACGCATCATAGTCCATAACCAAAGAGTGAACTGACTGATAAGGCAGATTGGTCATGTACTTGTTGTGAATAGGATGTGCTTGCAAACTGTCCCCAATTCCAAATATTTGTACGATAAGGGCAAATGACAATAATATAATGCATAAAAGCGCACATTGGAGGGATAACACAATGTGGAACAGAAAGAAAACAAACACCCTATTATACCTCTGGACCTTCCTAAACAGATTTTGCACCCTGATCTCGTGGCTAATGCACTTTCTGATCATTAAGTAGAAAATAAGCACTCCTTTGCTCACCACTCTTGTACTGATCTGTGTTCCTCTCACTAGTCGAGCCTTTCTTTTTAACTCCACTCCTGACTCTAATCTCAATACAGTGATGGGGAAAAGGTAGACTTTAGTCCATTAGACTGAAGTCCTTTCTGGGCCAACCCCAGTAACCACTTCTGCGGTCATGTGGCTATGTAGAAACCCTGAAGCCATATCCCTCCGGAGGTTCCAGATGTACTCTCCAATCCTCAAGAAATGTTGAATATATCCTCCCCACTGACCAGTTGGCATACCTAAATAATTTAAAGGAACTATGTACTGCCATTTAGCATACTGGTAATCTACAGTTTCACTGGCAATTATTCCTTTGCTATTCATTGGGAACTTGTAATATCTGTTTGTCTGTCTGTCTGAATGCATCCTCAGGTGGACCTTGTACTGTATGTTACTTGTCTTACCTTTACACCATACAACCCATTTGCAATGTTGCATCTGTACCGCTGGGTGTAGGTTTGATGTGTTTATTGTAAGAGGGATGTAAAGGCAGAGGGAAAGTCCAAAGAATTTCTAAACATATTTGAGGAGTATAGAATATGAAGCATGAGGGAAAACTGAAACAAATTAATCTTTTCACCATTAAGAGAATATACTGTATGTTTCATAACCACTGGCAGATTTCTTTTACAGTCCAGATGGGTCAAATTAATTATTCAAGAGACAATAGGGAAGTCAGGCCTAGCCAAAGTTAGTAACAATAAAGATTAATAATAATTAATAAAAGTTTAGGGAGACTGCTAAATTCGAAGTCATAAATTTTTAATCAGAAGATTCTAACCAAAATTTTAAAAGTTTTCTTGGTCATTTTTTCATTATTATTAAACAAAGTTTGAATGCATTTTAAAACATGCAGGTACCTTTAATGACATCACTGTTACTTATGTTACTTATTCTTTAATATTATTGCCTATTTGTTTCTCTTTTCTTGTAACTTTCTCTTTTACATCTTGTAAAGCACTTTGAGCTACATTGTTTGTATGAAAATGTGCTTTAGAAATAAATGTTGCTGCTCTCACATTATATGCCTAGAAATCACATAGCATTATTCCATTTAAACCCACAAAATGACAGCAGAACCTTACTTGTCTAATCCATTGTCTATGAAGGGAATGTGGGTAGATGCTACTGAAACAATGGCAAAGGTTAGGGAACTCCATTGGTAGCTCTTTTATCTTTCTGTTTAGAGAGAGACAGTAAGTGGGTAAGTCATGTATGTACACTGCCAGCAGCCACAATACCCAAACCTTCCTGTCCTGTTTGTGCTTTCTCACTTGCTCCCCTTTACCCTCATGTAGTCTTGCCCTTCTTTCTCCAGGATCTTCAGATATTTTTTTTTTCAAAGGTAAGCAGAGACAGGACATTTGGCAAGCTTCCTCTTATGAGTTATGCTTGAGAAGATAATAGATACATTTGTTATTTTTCTAGGTTCAGACCTTGACTATTCTTGTGTCCCTTTACAATCCTTCCCATAAAGCAGATGTTTATAGATTACTTTAAAATCAGTTCAGCAAAAACACAGGGCTGATGAAACATAATTAAAGATACATTTGTTACCAAATATTTCTTCATATAGATGTCTATAGATAAATTATATATTGAAAGTATCACATCAGAAACTTTCAAAGCTTGACTCAACACTAAGGCGAATAGAATTTGATGTATTATACTTGATGTACTGTTGTTTTTAAAATGTTTCTTACTTGTAACTACCGAGAGTCTGTTTCTTACTTTGTCTTCTTTAATTGTACTCTCATGGATCATCTGCTTTAAACACTAAGGATGTTCTTCTAACCACAAGCACTAGAGTGTCAGTCAGGTATCCCCGAAAGAGGGGAACATAAAAGCCACATGTAAAATCAGCAGATACTGTGGCAAAACTAGCTGGTAAAACATTATTTACAAACTTTTGACTTTTTCTGAAAATAATGTTTAACCATTTGTGTGTTCAAATAAATGTACATTCCAGATTTGACACAGCGTGATGTTTTGCAAAGCTCAGAAATACACAAAGTAACTTAGAGGATGACTGCTCTTGTGGGACACACACATGACTGCTATTCCAAAACTGATGTATGCATCTAACTAAATGCCAGTGATGAATTTACTTTTAAAACTCATGAATCAAACAATAAATACAGTACATTGAATTTTAATCCTTTGGGTCCTGAACTGTATTGTTGGTTCCATTTAGCAAAAGCTAAACAGATCTGGTCAAAACATGGCCATACAACATACACCACTGATTTCAGATCTTCAAAAATGGAAGCATTGTTATCCTGCTCATCATAGATAAAGTATACTGGAGTCATTTCCAGTGACACTGCACTTTCAAGTTGACCACTTCTTTTTACCTTCTCTGTTCGCTTCAGATTCATTTTGATGTGATTTTGTGATAGACTACTCGAAACATCAATCCATCCATTAATTGTCTTTACCAGCTGCTTCACTGCAGGATTCATTCCAATACTTATACTGGTAGCATTGAAAGCTAAACAAAAACCCTCTGGATGACATTCCAGTTCATCAAAGAGCACATTCTCCCACCCTTCTACACTCAGCTGTTCCAATATTTCATCCAGGTACTTCTTAAAGGTTGTCAGGGTTTTTGCCCCAGTTACAGGACTCTGTAGTTTGTTACATACTTCCACAACTCTTTGTTTAAAAATGTGCTTTCTGAATTTTGGCATAAATGCACTTTCCCTTAATTTACTTGGGTGTCCCAGAGGGCATGACCTACTATTTCATTCTAATGAATCAACTTTATTTATGCCATTGACAATTTTGATGACCTGGATTAGATACCGCACAGCTTGTCCCACTTGAGACTTACAGTAAGAGCTTTAACTCTCTGAGCCTGTCAGAGTAGGATGTGCCTTTTAGACCCAGTATCCAAAGATATGCACGTTAGGTGTCCCTAGTGTGTGCTTGGTGTGTGGGTGTGTGTGTGTCCTGTGGTGGGCAGGCACCCTGCCTGGGGTTTGTTTCCTGCATTGCACCCTGTGTTGGCTGGGATTGGCTCTAGCAGACCCCCGTGACCCTGTAGTTATGATATAGAGGGTTGGATAATGGATAGATAGATGGATGCACTTGGTTGCTCTTCTCTGTATACCTTACATATGTTTTTTTGTAGTGTGATGGCCATAACTGCAGCTAAACCAACAGTGTTTACAATACAAGTTTATAGTATTCAACAGTTTTAACAGTTTTTTCAACAGTGTACTGACTATCTCTCTCAGTCCCTTGCAGACCTTTCCCGGGAAATCCTGCCTCTTGCCGGCCCCAAGGATGACGTCACTTCCGGACACGAGGACGCCACTCCCAGTTCCTGCAACGCTGACGTCATTTCCTTTCCAGGCCTTTAAAACTGCCATCTTGCCTCAGTACAGGAAGTTCTGTTCTGGACTCTGAACTATACACATCGTGTACATAAAAAGAGCAATTTTGCAGCCGAGCATAATATATGGGTGGCTGCCCCAACCCTTTATGATGTTTCCGACTCATTCTTGTGACAGTGGTGTAGTCGGCAGGATGCAGCTTTCCCAGAAGAAACCGGGAAGGAACCATGAAAGTACTCAGGTAGGAGAGTACCGGGGCCATGTTTCCGAGTGGGTGGCGTGCTCAGCGGTCCAGAGTGGCATGGTGCAGGCTTCGCTCCCACCAAGGGACAACGAGCCCCTAGTCCTACACAGGGAGAATGTGGAGGAGACCCACCGACGTGGGCTGGTTCCTGGGGGGAAAACGAAAAGGGTTTACTATGTTCTCTCAGAGGAGAGGACTGAGCCGCCCGTTGAGATGTAACCTAGACACTGGAAACTGATACTCCTTTTCTAATACAACTTACCCAAACAATGTGTCACTCTATTCCATGTAGCTTACTGTAGGAGGTGCTCCTTCTTCAGCCTCTAACCCAGTATGAAAGAAGTGGCTATCACCCTGCACCAAATGCCCTGTATTTACTTTAGTATTTCAGTCACTCAAGATGTTCAAAGTACAGAAGTTTTAAAGCAAAGCAATAATTATTAAAATAGAATAATAGCAGCAGGAAATATCTGGATGTAAAGCCCTAATAAAAATACAACCATGTTTCAAAGTCAAACAGCTTCACACCAGTTTAAAAAAAATTATACTTATGAAGACTGAAGAGCAGTGTCCAAAAACACATGTGAGGAAGAATGTCTGTCTGAAAATGGCTTATTGTAAATCAAAAGTGAAGTTGTTGCAAGGACGTCATCTTCAATGCCCAGGTGGATGGTTCTATCTATTTTACCCTCGGGCAACCTGTTCCAGACTTTATGATATTTCACACGGATGATTGGCTAGCTGTTCTGATGAAAGACAGCTCAGACCAGAAGCTTTAATCATACAAATATGTACCAGCAACGTATCCTTAAAGGATTGTTTACCTATGCTGTGTCCTGTGCCCCTGAGATGGATACATTCCAACTGGCCAATAAATCATACATTGATTGGCCATTCTTACCTAACATTATACTACAAGTTATATACTGAGATAGCATGAAAGAAAAAGTGTATACACTTAGATAAATACATAGAAGTGTGAAACCTAAACATGAAACGGTGCTGCTCACAGCGCTAGTCTGTATGAAATAATTGTGAGTAATACAGTATTTCGGGCTTCATTTGCAGTTCATCATAGTTCATCTGAACAAAACTTGCAGGACAAAGTGGTCCACTATGGCCTTACAAGCAAGATGTCTTCTTTTCCCAAATGCCTATATTAGCTTTCCAGGACAATAATGTAACATTTTATTTGCCTTTTAAATTTCTTCTCCACTTGTCTCTCCAGAAGTTTTGTCAAAACCTCTAAATCCTTTGTAGAGTTGGATTCCTGTACATTGAACTTCATTTTCCAATTATTTTTCTTTGTTTTGTATTGTTTGTCGCCTCAGTATCTTCTGTCCCTTCAATGTCAGCATGCTTTGTGAATTTCACTAGTTTACAAACTATACCTGAATCTACAATATGTTATTAATACAAACTAGAAACAGTAGCATGTCCAGGAACAGACCATTGAGGGACACCAATGATGACTTCACCCCGTGATGAGCTTCTGCCTCTTGTCTTTACATTTTGTCTCCTTCAGGTCAACAAAACATGACTGGACTAGAATGAAGCCTGGGTCTTAACAACTTTGGAACTACCAGACTGCACTCTACTGTATAGTACATCTCAAAAATATATAATATTCTAGAACTAAAAAGAGGTACATTTTCTTGCTGCTGTTAGTTTTTAATGGAGAATACAAGATGAAGGGCAGAAGCTTGATAGAAGGAATCCATACCAGCAGAAGCTTGACTACTCATTTTCTTTTATTTGAGTGAACTGAGAACCTTCATTGATGCAACACAATACATGACCACTACGAAAAAGTTTAAATGCAGCCCAAGATCTGTTACATCCTCTGAGAAGACGAATATTTGTGCAGACAGTCACTGTCCCTTGGGATGCATTATATTTAAATTCTAGGCATATCTACATATTGTTCTTGTTTCCTATACTAAATGTAAATTAGATTTAATGTGTTTTAAAAGCAGTGGAAAGAAAACAAGCTCACCATGAACCCATCTGTGTTATAAATAAATAAAAGAGTGTGAAGCCTGTATATTATGAAATAGCATCTTAAGCAAGTCAGAAAAGTTGTGAGGACTCCAAATATGTCATAGGAGTCTCAGCCCCAGCTCCAGTGACCTGTTTCAGGCTTTGCAGGCCCAAAAGGGATTTTAGCCTTAAATAATAAACTGAAATGTCTCAAAATATGTTTCCAAAAGCCCAAAAGGAGGGGTGACTGTAAACCTCAGGATTGTATTGAAAATGGCAAACAGGAATCTTTATAAATCAATATTTTAAAAAGTTGCAAAATCTAGAAAAAAGTTCAACAGAGCAAAAATAGGTACAAGAAGTTGCCTAAAAAGGAAAACCAAAGCAGTCAAGTCGGGGAGTCAGAGTCAGAAGTACCGGAAACCCAAGTTGAAGGATTTACACAGACTCCACAGCCCTGCTCCCAAGGTGAGATATTTTCAAGAGATTTCCTTTTTTTCTTCTGCTTCTACCTTTAAAGGCTTATTTCCTGTTTGAGGCCAAGTTGGGCCCTTAAGCCTCTCATTTCCTGTACCAGGTCTGCCTTGGATTATATCTATTTTGTGGGTTTTTTGGAGGCCTCAACCATTTGTTATTCCCTGGAGCCAGAATCACAACATAAATGAATGATTCCCAGCTCCTGAGCCTTCTACGCTTACTTATATAGCCAGAAGAAGGACTCAGAAGTAGTGACATCAGGGTAGTGCCACACACAAGTAAATTTAAAGATCCATCCATCCATCCATTTCCCAACCCGCTGAATCCGAACACAGGGTCACGGGGGTCTGCTGGAGCCAATCCCAGCCAACACAGGGCACAAAGCAGGAACCAATCCTGGGTAGGGTGCCAACCCACCGCAGGACACACACAAATACACCCACACACCAAGCACACACTAGGGCCAATTTAGAATCGCCAATCCACCTAACCTGCATGTCTTTGGACTGTGGGAGGAAACCGGAGCGCCCGGAGGAAACCCATGCAGACACGGGGAGAACATGCAAACTCCACGCAGGGAGGACCCGGGAAGCGAACCCAGGTCCCCAGGTCACCCAACTGCGAGGCAGCAGCGCTACCCACTGCGCCACCGTGCTGCCCTAAATTTAAAGATACAGCATACAATTATAAACATAATAGAAAATAAATAAAATATGGCACATAATCACTCAAAAACAACAAAGACAACAATAAAATGCATAAACACACTAAATCCATAACACTCTAAAAGGCTCATACACCAGGTCAGGATCTTCCTTAATCTGCCTGGAATGGACCTCAATCAATCTGGCTTCAAAAGTTCAAAATAATTTTAATGTCTTTCCTAAAAATATACAAAAATGCCCTCCAAGGAAGAAGAACAGTCATTCCTTTGACTTGTTTGACAAACCCAACAAAGAATCTTTATCAATAAAGATATTAGGCTGAGGGTGGTCTCAGAAGCAGTGACATCAGGATGGCCCTACTTCTTGGAATTCCTTCCACAAAATACAAGGAATACTGAAGAACACTTAAGCAGAACAAGAGTAATAAAAATGAATAAATAAGCATATGAAAAAATAATTAAAAATAAACAAAGAAGACACAGAAAAATATAAATAAATTAAATTATAATCCAGGGAACATACCCTGCCTGGTTTGTGCTGTTTTGATGGTGATACTAGAAAATTAGCTTAGTTACCAACTAGAAAATTAACTCTTCACACTTGAAAGTACTGTACATTGTGGTACAAATTTAACATCTTATTAAAGAAAGAAACATCTTCTAACATGACAAATCAGTAATCAAGCAGGAGAAAAGCTGTTCATTGTATCTTTTAATTACTCTTCGGCAAAATGCCTTAGAGTGAGCATTCTTCAAAAACAGTCTGTTACAGCAGGGTCAGAGTGATCAGAGAAACAAAGAATAGAGGTTCATTTTATAAACTACTGAATTTACATACAGTGTCAATCAACGCATACATTTTACTCTGGTTGGTTCGTTGGTTTACACCCAAATGACTTATGTAAAATAAAAGTCTATTATATTATATTCTGGTTCTTCTTATACCTTTGAGTTGGGCCACCACCCTTGACATTTCTGTAGATATAACAACTGTCCATTCTGGTTCTTTACAGTACATCTGCTGACTTCTTAGTCACCTCTTAGTCATCTTTTAGTACATTTTGTTGTTCAGTTGACCATTATCTGATTTCTGACATTTATTAACCCTTTATGCTATTTCTTTAAGATGAATGCTCTGTTACCCTAAAATTATTCTTCCACAACATGTTCAAGGTGTGACTGGTATATAATATTTTTATGTGTACATCTTGTTCTGGTATACGTACAAAAAAAACTGCACACTAAAGCATAAAGCTTAACATAAAGCTTAAAGCTGTGACATTTACAAATTCTATACATAATCAATTAACTCTAATGTTTCCCTCACCCAACACTAGGATTAGAATTTAATGTGCTTCTGAGTAGTATGACTTGCACTTCCTATTTAAAAGCTGCCATACTTTATGAACAATTCAGAACATAATAGACATGCTATACTACTAGTTTTTTTCATTATTAATTAATTGTCTAACCCACCTTATCTAGTTCAGGGTCATTGAATACTGGCAAAAGCCAAAATTGGATGAAGTTTCAGTCCACCACATGGCTCACTAAAGCTCAAATAGCCACACTGTATTATTTCTGAACATACCAAATATCAAAGTATTCTGAATTATGCACAGGATATTTTTTTCTTCATTATGATATGTGAACATTTTGAGACAACACATACATGGGTTTTATGTGAAGGTTTGCAGGACCTTAGAGTGCTTCAACCCGAGGCACATTCAAGTTATATATACATATATATAAACATACCAGAGAAAGGAATGAGGAGAGTTCTTAGCTCTAATGACATCTGAAGAAGAGATTAAAAGGTGTAGCATGAAATGATGTATTTGTGCTCAGAGCTGAATGGAAGTAGAACTTCACTTAGTTTATAATCAACATCCATATTACTAGAGCAAGTACCAAATACAATGCTGTCTGTGAAACTCCAAGTTGCAATACTCAGTAACTGCATATTCAGTAGATTTATCATCATAAGTGTTCTTACACAATAAAAGAATTGTGTAGTTCTTCATAGTGAGTTGTCTTGTTTACAGATCAGGCAATGTAATATGTGAGAGAATAATTTTAGGATAGTATAGCATTCATCTTAAAGTAAAGGATTAATACATGTCAGAAACCTGTTCTGGCATATCAGGAAACCAGATAAAGGTCAAGCAAACAACAAAGACAATGATATAATACACAAAATGTACTGAAGGATAACTAAGAGATGAAGAGATGTCCTATATTTAACAAGATTGGACAGTTGTTATATACAAAGAAATTGCAAGGGAGGTGGCTCAACCCAAAGGATATAAGAATAATAATATAATAGACTTTGATTTTATACAGATCATTTGGGTGTAAACCAATGAACCAACCAAAGTAAATGTATGTATTGATTGACACTGTTACGTAATTTCAGCTGCTTATAAAACTTTTAATATGTGACCTTTCTGATTATACTGTGAAAAAATGCTCCCTGTTCAAACATTAGCTGAAGAGTAATAAATGACACAGATGGACAAACCTTTCTCCAGCCTGACTACTGATTAAAAAGTTTTATCAGACTTGTCTTGTTAGAAGATCATTTTCTTTCTTTAATTAAGATGTTGTTTGATTTATACCACAAATATTAGGAAACATAAAGCACTGTTAATTATTACCATCCCTTAAGGACTTTTTAGCTGCCTAGCTCTCTGTGCTGCTTTGTATTTAGTGTTATTTTATTTCAGTTCAGCTGCATAATTCAGCAGTGTTTAATGCTGCCCAGTCTGGTTTCCAACCCAGTCACTGTCTATATAGAGTTTAAATGTTGTTTGTGTGGGTTTTTACCCTGTGGAGCCTGTTTTTTCCCCTCACCCCAATTTTACTTTAAATTGACCACATATAACTGTGCTTATCTCACACTAGCAAACTTTTGTGAGCAGACCCCTATTCCTTACACTCTTTTGGCTTCAGGCGTTTGACTTATAATTTTGTAATTTATTTACTTATAATTTTTTTTTTTATAATTTTATAATTTTGTCCTGTTTTAGTCTAAAAGGATACAGTAAATGTTTGGCATGACAAACTCCTTCCTGAATGTGTGGTATCAGTGTTTACTATATATGACTGTTAAGATGCAATGATGGCACTGAATCAACAAATAAGAGTAATGTCACAGATATCTTTGTTTGGCTTAGCCCTTTAATATGTAGTTTGAGTAGTTAATTTGTTACTGAGCTTTCAGTCTCTTTGGATTAATCCTATGTTTAGTTGAGCTGTCATTAGTGTTGAGGAGAATCTAAAACTGGGTTACATTGGTGTTAACAGTGGGATTGTTCTTCCCTGAGGACAGTAAATTTAAGCACACAGGCTATGAAAGTGTATTACATGAGAACCTATTACAGTTCATTGATCCCCCCACACCCATAAAAAGTTTCAGAGTGGTATACATCACCCCCACTGCAAACGTTCAGTGAGTTTGGATACTTGTATATCCAGTAGACCACAGGGTTATAAGCACAATGGCCAAGTTCAATCTTAGAAGCAGTTGCTATGGGCTAACCTATGTCAACTGAAGATGGGATGCCTTACTCTGAACACAGTCAAATTAAATGAGGGAGAATGTAACAACATTCATAGTGTGAAGGTTGCAATGGTGACAATGCTTGCAATGATAACAGTAATGCTGGTTTCTTGGCCTACAGAGGTCCTTTTTGGCTCAGCCAGTTACGTCTATGGAGCAGTACATTCAATTTGTAGAAAGGGATGCAAAGGATGCATATAAATTCAATATAAAAAGAATTAAATAAAGTAATTAATTTTTATACATTAGTTGAACAACCCCAGCCCTGAAGCTGACTATATCCTGGATTCAATTTGCTCTTTACCTTTATTATCAGTAGACATATTAGTTTTTTTGTAACATTACAGGACAACTGTCACTGTAAATATTTAATGCCAACAAACACATTAATCTATATCTTAAACACTATTCTTTTTAAATGTACATGTTTACAAACTATTCTGAATTATTCTTTGATGTATGTTGCACTTTTTTAATTCAATTTCCTTTATTCTGAGGATGCAGAGACTCGTGTTTCATCAGATTTTGTGAATAAATAATTTGAATAATATAGCATGTTTTTTTGGCATAATAATATTCCATTGTGGAAATTTCTGAGATATTTTGAGCATAATCTTTTTCCCTTGTGACATGTCAAACAAAATGTGTAATTGTTTGGTTTACAGTAGCTTAAAATAAATGATGTTTACCCAATGTTCACATGGGATTCCTTCGGGGTCTTTGGCTTTCTCCCATTTTTGAGAAACATTATGTCAGCCTGATTTTAATTAAATCTTGTATGATTTCTCCATGACTGTTTCTATAGTATATGCTGGTATTCACAACCACATGAAGATTATTCCTCATGATGTTTACTGCCAAGGTAAGTTTTGGTCTTGGGCATCTAAAATCTAAGTAGTACATATAGTAGGGGAGGGGAGGGGACTTCTCTGTTTAAAGAGTAAATTTGTTAATTAGAGGTTCATATTACAAACAATATGTTTATTGATTTTCATTTGTGTTGTGTTGTGTTCATTTGGGTTGGTTGTTTACTAATAAATGGGTCAGCTCAGCCTTTGATTCATCCTACTACTAGCTTAAAATGAGAAAAATTAAAAACAAATTGTTATGAATACAACTACCCACTATACTAAAAAGTTTATTATAGCTCAGTTGTCTAAATCAAATATTTGTAATGATGGATGTGATTTCCCCAATGATATTTGACTATGTGTCATACAATGTCATAATTCAAAGGACAGTATTCAAATGATTATTTAAATTTGAATTTCTGGGGTACAAAAGACAACTAACTGAATATTACCTAATGAAACATAAACCATTTATGGTCTTCCGTATATATAATGTTCAATACACACATTCTAAAACTGGCTCAATTTAATTCAGCTTCATGGTGTCCTGAACCTGTCTTGGGAGCAGTAAGGCAGGAAGCAATCCTATACAGGGAGCCATTCCATTTCAGGGTATGCTTATGAGTACATCCATACTCACACTCATGAGAATCATGAGTTAACCTAACAAACACCTATTTGGTGACGTGAAGGAAAACCCATACAGACATGGGGAGAACATGCCAACTCCACACCGATCACTGGATGAGTGAGTTAGAAAAAAGATGGATGGTTGAGTTAAGGAGATGGATGCTTCTTTAACCTGTATGACTTCCAGTTCTAGTTTTTTGTGACTGTTTAGTTAGTATTATTTTTTGAGTCTACAGTGAATTCAGAAAGTATTTACACCATTTCAAAAAATCCAGTATATAAAGGTTTTAGAGACTTGCCCTAATGACTTGTAGATGTAATTGCTCCCAAAGGGGCTTCTACAAAGCCCTGAATTAAGATTCTGAATATTTATATAAATGAGAGATCCCAGTTTTAATTTCAGTGCATTTGCAATTCTTTCTGAAAACATGTTTTCACTTTGTTATTATGGGTTATTAAATGTAGATTGATAGGAAATATGGCTAATTTATCTATTAGAATTACTATACTGTAAAGTGTGCAGAAAGTTAAGGGGTCTGAATTCTTTCTGAATCCATTACATATATAACAACAGAGATAAATTGTACTGCTAAGTCATCCACAGTCATCATGTAGCAGCTTGAGGTCTGATACATGGTTAAAGTATGGAGTTGGGAAGTCTGTAGATTTTTGTGCAATCCCACTGTTACTGGGACTGGAACTTACTGCAACTCCCTCTCTATCTATCAAACAGTATAAATATACCATATAAAGCACCCCTTTCTAATTCAGAGTTCCAGACAGCAACTATTCTGGCACCACTGGGTACAAGGTGTGGTAGCAATCCTTTGCAGAGCACATACACTCACGTATTGATACTCTCTCACACTGAGGCAAATTTGGAGTTGCTCGTTAACCTAACCTGTATTTTCAACAAAGAAAAACTCACAAAGACAAAAAGAGATATGCAAACCATACGTAACAATAAAAGAGATAACAACCAGTCATGAGATTTGAACCCAGGCTGGTGGATCAGCGAGGCAACAGTCCTAACTACCCATCTATCTTTGTTTGTTTCGGAATTTATGATCAGCTGTCACACTAATTAGCTGACAGGCATTTCAGTCCAAGGGCAGTTTCTGCCTGCATCTGTCATATTGGTTCTGTTGGGTTATTTGTCCTTGTCAATCCCTGTGGTGTGTTACTGAGTGTGATAAGTGTTTGATTTGTGGGCTTTTCTTTTGTACATGCAGGAAATGTCTGATTAGAGCAGTACAGTGTTTGTTTCACTTTTGTTTAAGCAGCTTGTTCTTTATATGTTCATGTAAAGAGTTAAATTATATATTGTGGTCGGTACTGATGCATTAGTGTCTGAAAAATCTAAAAAAAAAAAAACACCAGCAGATGGAGCAAAAGAGCCACAAATGGGTTTATACCAGTGTACATTTGTTTAACTGTGCAGAAATACTGTAGCCACAATGGCCTTTGTTATATGCAAAATATCCTATGCAGATCCTTTGCCATCTGTTCAGACAACAAAGATATTAAAAATTTTATGCAACTACGTGTCTTGTTTTAAAGGATCCATATAGAAAGTGGAAAAGATGTTAAAATCTTAGCTATAACTGAAGCCAGTATGTTTAGAGTATACTGTATTTCTACCTCTGGAGGGTCTGCTAAAGTATAGCACAAGTTACTAAATCTGGACCATAGTGATCACAGTAACTGATATACAGTATGCCATAATCTAACATTTAATGTAAATAAATGTAAAGAATTACACATAAGAAGTACAAATGTTAGATTTTAATAAAGAATGGAAGGTTTGAATGTATGAGAAGTGCCTAGGAGCCAGAGTGGACTCTTCACTTTTTACAGCCAGACAGTGTACAGTGGTCAGTAACACTTTAGTTTAGATTCTGCAAAAATGTATCTATTAATCATTTACTATTACGTAACAAGACCTTAACAAACACTTCTCTGTATCTTACACAGCATCAGTAATGTGTTTCTTCGCTTCTGCAATGTGAATTACTAACAAGACTTCACTTTGCAGTGCACTGAGGTGTCTTAACTGAGACTCATTTCTCCTGATATTACATATTTAGTATAAGACCTGTGTATCCTTCATATTAACAAGTCATTTTACCATCATGTCAATATACCGCACTGTACAGAGATGAATAACCTATCTATTGATGTTTTATAAGTGTTATGAAGACCCAAAGAAGTGTATGTTAAGGTCTTGTTCCATAAGAGTAAATGAGTAATTGAAGTCAATTGAAGTCAATAAGCTACCAGAATGTTATATATATAGCAGGATGTGCAGAATAGCAGGCAAGGGGTGTTTTGCTTAAGTCATTATATATACCCACTGGTAACGCCTCATCTGGAGGACAGTGTACAGGCTTGGATTTCGTATTACATAGCAGTGTTAAAGAAAGTTCAGAGAAGAGCAACTAGGCTGATTCCAGGACTGTGAGATATGAGCTATGATGACAGTTTGAAGGAGGTAAATCTTATCAGTTTAAGCAAATAAAGATTAGGAAGTGAAATAATCAAAGTGTTTAAAATTATTAAAGAAAATAGTGCATAGTAGATCTCTAATCTTCAGCAAGAACACAGGGACACAGTTGGAAACCTGTTATGTGCAAATTTCTCACAAAGATTAGAAAGATTTTCTTCTAACCGAGAACCTCTGACACATTGAAGAAATGAGTAAATTTTGTGGTAGACGGTAGGACTTTAGGGACCTTCAAATATTTTGGACCAATTATGCGAATAAGACTGATGAGTTTGTTCGGCTGAATGGCCTGTTCTTGTCACAATTGTTCTAATGTTCTAAAAGTGGAGACTTCTTTATGAGATTGGTAAATGTCAGTATTTTCTCTGGGTCAGACCAAATATAAATTCTTGAAATGTACTGTAGTTCCAATGTGTATAATTGAGACCTGAATTGTGGGCACTCAGCAATGAAAACAAATGATGACATTCTAGATTTCTAAACAGAGATTATTAAAAAGGAAAAAGAAATAAAATTTCTTCTTCTTCTTCTTCTTCTTCTTCTTCTTCTTCTTCTTCTTCTTCTTCTTCTTCTTCTTCTTCTTCTTCTTCTTCTTTCGGCTGTTCCCGTTATGGGTTGCCACAGCAGATCATCTTCTTCCATATCTTTCTGCCCTCTGCATCTTGTTCTGTTACACTCATCACCTACATGTCCTCTCTCACCACATCCATAAACCTTCTCTTAGGCTTCCTCTTTTCCTCCTCCCTGGCAGCTCTATCATTAGTATCCTTCTCCCAATGTACTCAGCATCTCTCCTCTGAACATTTCCAAACCAACGCAATCTCGCCTCTCTGACTTTGTCTCCCAACCATCCAACTTGAGCTGACCCTCTGATGTACTCATTTCTAATCCTATCCATCCTCGTCACATCCAGTGCAAATCTTAGCATCCTTAACTCTGCCACCTCCTGCTCTGTCTCCAGCTTTCATGACAAATTAAACTAGTAAGTACACTGACAAGATGAAATTTGTTTCCTAGACAGTTAAGGGATGCATAAAGTTGAAAAAAAGAAATCAAAGTTTAGTTTCCTAAATAGCACTAATTTAATATTTTATAATTGTTTTCAGCTGAAAAACTAAACGTAACTAATTTATACAAAAAAAAGCAGAAACCTTATAGAAGCATATATTGCCATCTATGCTGCAGACTTTAGCAGGCTACTTCACCACATTTCTAGTAGTAAATATTGTCATCATATTGCAAAAGATGCTATTTGTTCTGTTGCAAGATGTTGAAAATTAACGTTAAGCCGAGCTGTGCTTTCAAAATTTAGAAACCACACCTCAAAAATTCCTGTTTAATCCATGTTGAGTCAGTAACAGCTCCAGAAACAGAACACGGTTAAACTATACTAACAGCAAGATTGTAAATACCAGAAGCTATTTGTATTATGATTTGACTCAGAGAACTGACATAAGATCAGATGGATTCTGCCAATGTTTTATCAGTAATCAAACAAGTTACATTTATATTGCAGAATGCTATTACATGCTGTACATAAAATACAGTGCATCTCTTTTCACCATATATTGAGTAAATACCAATATACTCAAGTGGTTCCTGTTATGTAGCAGCAAAACAATAAGTCATATTTAAATATTTTCTGCAGAACTAAAATAAAATGAATACCAGCATGGACACTTTCAAGTCAAATGCATACATTTCTGTACGCTCAAAGCAGTTTTTACCATTTTACTGAGATACATCTTAGCTTGAAGACATCAGTCAGTTTTATTAGTACATGGCCTATAGTAAAGGAACTACTATTCAGTTTAAGTACTGCCCAAAATGCATCTATTACTCATTTACTCTTATGTAGCAAGTTATTAACCTAGGCTTCTTTTCGTCTTGATCACTTATAAAACATCAGTAGATAGGTTATTAATTTCTGTGCAGTGTGGTATATTGATTTGATGTCAAAATTACTTGAAAATATGAAGGATTCACAGGTCTTATACTAAATATGTAATATCAGGAGAAATGTGTTTCAGTTAATCCACCTCAGGCCACTCCAAAGTGAAGTGTTGTTAGTAGGTCACATTGCAAAGTTGAAGAAGCACTTTACTGATGTTTTGTAAGTGTCATGAAGACCCAAAGAAGTGTATGTTAAGGTCTAATAGTAAATGAGAAATAGATACATTTTTGCAGTACCTAAACTACTATTTTATCAACAAAAAAAATTAAAAACTATAAATTAAAAATTTGCAATCATGTATGTCTGGTGACAATCCAGTTAAAAAAATCATGAAGAATCAACCCATGTTAATAAATGTAATGCATAAAAATTACTGATTGAATAATTTTTCTAACATCCTTTATTTAGTCCAGTTTTAGAGAGGCAGGTGGAGCCAGGAATGTTCAGATACAAGGCTGGAGTAAACCCTGAATGAAGCCTCATTCCATCAGCCCACTTTGGCACAAATCGACAGTCAATGACCAACTTGACAGAATATGGCAAAAGAGATACCTTTCTGGTCTGGGTAGCACACAGAGATAATGGTTTGTTCAAAAGTAAAACTTCTTGACCTAACTGATGACAAAGAGACCTGAAACATTTGAGGTCAGGGGAAGCGGACAAAGGGATTACTTCAAAGCATTTAGGTCTAAAATCTGTAAAATCTTTTAACAAAATTTATGATAGGATTGATGATCATCAACCATAGAGCAACACACACACTAAAAAAGAAACCACCTTGATGGAAAGATTTTAAGAATGTTCCTAAAATGTTTGTTTATACCAGTTGTCCTAGAAAGAACATTAATGGCAGTATATATTAATAATCAGTGTCTTTGAGTTAATATCTCAGGATAAACCAAAGAAAGTTCTGTCATAAAAACACAATATTTTTAGTAATTAGAAACAAGTTGTGGACCTTTATCTAAAGCTATATTACAGTATGTAAAAATTGCTGTACACAAAGAAATAGCATCAATCACTTTATGAGCCATTTATGTCTTTATATATAGTGTGCTGTCATAGAAAGATGGTTCACTATTGTAAATATAGCTGTATAACATTGGACAATTGTAAAACAGTAATACAATTATTATAAATATGGAATTGTGACAAATTTTGTAAGAGTCCAGCAGAGTGGCTATGAATATCTCAGGAACAACTACAGCTGAAACAATAGTAACATAATGAGCTTCATCTAAAGTGTCATTTGAGTAATTTGTGGTTGTGTTGAATGTGCAGATGGCCAACAATAAAACAACTCTATGACCTCATTTTACAACCGACTACCTGTGTAGTGCTAGTGACACACAGAAGGTTTGATGTAGCTTTACTTGCCGGATGTGTTGAAAATAAGGATATTCAGAGAAAGGCACGACTTGGGCTCACTCATCTTCCTCTCTGTAAATATCATAGATTTTTGTAATAAATGCACATATAAGTGAATGGCCACTTGTTACTAATGTCTCCACTCTTTTTATGTCAGTTAAGTCATCAATAGCTTCTGATTACCTTCAGAAAAATGATGTTCTACTCTGTAATCAAAACAAAAATTCCCCACCCCTTTAATTTTTAGTGATTCCACCAGAGAAATTACTTATTTCACTTCATTGGAATGAGTCAAGGCAATCAAAATGAAGGATGAAGATAGCAATCAACTTCAATAAGCATGCTGGGAGCAAAACTGAAAGTAAATTTAAACATACTGTAATAACCACAGTCCAACATCTATCTACCACTACACTAAGAGCACTGCTAAAGATTTTAATCTGCAATCTCGAAGACTGAGCACATTTGACGTCGGTTTATAAAGCACCATACTCTTGGAAGAGTCCTTCATGAGGTTACATCTAAGACCAATGTACACCCCTAAACACCTAGAGCCTTCCAGAAATGCTATGAGTTGTCCACTGGGTTCAGTAAACGTGTCATATTCAAATATAGTTCTAGCTAGATGCAGTATAATAAACCAAAATGCCACAGCAGAAAAAAGAACCCCTTTGTTGTATTCCTTTTTCTCAATCACTTCATTCAGCCAATTCAGCCCAACACACTCATCAGTCTTGTTCTCTTCCATGGAAAGACCTATTTATCTTAATAGGTTTTCTCCCACCTTGTGAAACCTGTTGGGTGGGTTAACCTGTTGGGTGGGTTTCATTCATGCCCTCAGGGTAAGGCATGCTTTAACAACGGCATTTGACTTGGACTTGTTTGTGCTTGAACAATTTTAAGAATATGAGCAATGTTTCTCTTACTTATGATGCTATCATTAGGGTACATGTACAAAAATTGCATTTGAGTTCAACATAAAGGGTGCTTGTAAAATACACGTTGTAATACATTTTCAGACAAACCATTTACCACAGCTGGTCTAAATTTAATGGGTTGGCATGCTAGATTACCCCACCTCTCTGTAACTCTAGTACAAAATATAAATCGGGTAGATGTACACACAATCCTTGGGACTCCCTGTAGCTGTATGTTTGCATTCCAACTAATGTCTTCGTTAGAGGCCTCTTACTACCCGTAATGAATCTGATTATTTTTCTTCTTATCAACATGGTACAGGAGGTTGAATTGCGGCTGCTTCATAGCACTTAGGTCAATGATTAACTTAAAATAGGGTACACATTTCAGGAGCTTGTAAATTCTTTGCACATCCACAGAGGCTTCTCCAGGGACTTGTGTTTCCCTATACAGTCTAAATGCAAACTGTCAGGTCATCTAGTACATCTAAATTTCCCAAAGATATACAAGTTTTGCTTGCATTTTATTTTATTTTTATTTTTTTTATATAGCATGTCTGCACTTGACAGAAAATCACCAGAGCTGTGCTAAATCCAGCTGTACAGAACTTTTTGGCTGCACTGCAAACTTTTTTGTGTCTCCTATAAAATACTAACACCATCCAACCTCTCCATCTCTGATTTGGAATTCATGTGTGAATATTTTGTTACAATCCGGATGGCTTCAAAACGTGTCTATCAAAGCAAAAACAAGTGCCAGAACACACTTAAATGATCTGATTTTGGTTGCCTCCTACTGCACCAAAGACAATATTTGAATTAAAAATGATGTGAGTTACTCTGTAACCTCCATAATATTATGTTGCTTTGTGAAAACCTGCTTTTTTATTGATAGTACCACCTTGTTGTGTAAAGGTACTTGTTGTGAAAAATATAAAATAAAGATTCTATAACTTGACTAACATAATCTTCCAGGACATATAATGCCTGTTTTATCGCAGAAATACAGAAACACTTTGAAAAGCTGGATGTCTTTGCTTTCAAGTATTATTTTACTATATCTAAATAGTTTATTTTTAACAGATAGTTGAAAGCAATGAAGTAAAGGTGAAAATAATACACTAAATTACTGTCAAAAGCAAAAATCTCAACAAAATGCAAATGAAACTGAAAAATATATTTTTTCTGAGGACCTTAATGTACAATTCCTTCATCCTCGGTATGGTGTTAACCTGTATCCAGGCCTGTAAGAAGGTCCCTCCAACTTGCATGGAAAACTCGGGGGGTGGCGGCAGAGGCGTGACCACAGGGGGGCTGGGGTGGGCACTGCCCCGCCAGAGACAAGCTGTGACCCCACTGCGAAATGCTCTGTCTGTCCAATGAAAACTCTGGAGAAGAATAACATTTGATTTTCAAAACTGAGTTGCTTTCTAATCGGCCCATTTGAATTTGGGGCGTATCCGTCAGTGTCTCCTCCACTAGACAGGCATCGTGCTGCTCACAGTTCACTTCGCCGAACATTTTGCAGCATGTTTTGAACTTGTTGACCGCATTCTTTAATTAAAACAGTATATATGTTCCATTCTTCTTTTATTTTCTGGTTGGTAACACCAAATGCTATGCATAGGTGGCTTATTAAAAAGCAGACATCTTCAACCTCTGTCCCTCCGCAAGCTGCTGGCTCCATGGTTGAGCCCAGCACCACTGCTACCAACACGGAGCACAGCGCACCCACGTCGGGAACTGAAACTCCAAAAGATGTAGATAAGCCTACACAATCCTCCAGCTCTGTGCCTGTGTCGGGTACTCCAAACCTCTGCCTTCAACAAAATATACAGTCCGGTCTGCCTGACTTAAATATGGATAGCCCATCCCAGCCCATTTTAGTTAATTATCCCAAGCACGCATTAAGAAAGGCACTCAGATGTTTTAGTGCAAGCTGGTATCAGTCTCGACCATGGCTTGAATATTCTATTGTCCGTGATGGCAGCTTTTGCTTTGCCTGCCACAAATTTAGTGTTTCCAATTCGGACCGCGAGGACATATTCACCAAACACGGCTACACTAATTGGAAAAAAGCTCTAGAAAAAGACGGTGGCGGTTCCACAAACACGCGTCTAGTATTCCGCACGTCAGAGCCATGTCTGCATCACAGCACTCATCATTGGTGTGTCTTCAGCTGCATGCGAAAGCTCTTTCTCTAATTTGAACCGCATTCTCACTCCACTCCGCCGAACAATGCTGCATTCAAGGAAGAGAAATGTAGTCATTCTGGCACACAAGAAAAACATCACAGAAAATCTAGACATGAATGAATTTATTTCAGAATTTGCCAAGAGTAACCGCAGACTGGTCCTGTAGATAATATCCAGGTTAAACGCTGGAAACTGATGTCCTATAGCCTCCCATGACTATAATAAGCCACGTTTCTGTTCTTGCTCTCCTATGTTGTATACATTTGACTTTATTGATATTTACCTTGTAGATGTAGTTCTATATTTGTTCACAAAAAATAATAAGTTCCATTGCCTCTGTTAATTTTATTGAACAATAGGTTATGATTTATGCCACAATTTTTGCTTTTATATATTATATAAAACTATGTTGTTATTATTATTTGACCTCCCTACAAAAATGGGGATGGATGGATATTTTTTGCCCCCCCAGACAAGCCAAAATCCCACCCACACATAATGTTCTGGTCACACCTCTGGGTGGCGGTGGGATTGGAACTCCAGCTACTGTAAAAAAAACCTTATACTGTTCCATTGTGCTGAGGTGTCACCCAATGAATGACTGCACTCGGACCCTAATTTGGGATTCTGAGGTAGTTCGTTGTGTAGTGGGTGTGGTAATGTGCTGTATTAGTGCATGATCCCATCCTCTCTCTCGCTCTATAAACCAAAACAATGTTAATTCAAAAGACAGAGACAAGGGAGGGCAGGTATCAGTGTGTGTTAGATATGTGTGCCATAATTCTTTAGTGATTAATGCCGTGTTTTTTTAGAAATTACACACATCTAAGCAGTTTCAGATTTCTTGTTTGCAGTCTAACCTTGAAACCCTTCACTACACTAGAACTGGTTTGCACACTTTTATGAATTGATAAGTCACATGCGCTTATGACTAATAGTTTTGAATTACTGAGGATTACAAAGGCTGCCTTCATTACATAGTATTTTCTTCAGGAAAGTCAAGGAACATGTTTCAAAGAGATGTAACAGGTTACATTTCATTCATGTCATTTGCTTATTCAAATATAAGACAGTGGCATTGCATATCAATATGAGAATGTAATTGCCAGCTTTGTAAATATATATATATATATACAGTGGGTACGGAAAGTATTCAGACCCCCTTCAATTTTTCACTCTTTGTCATATTGCAGCCATTTGCTAAAATCATTTAAATTAATTTTTTCCCTCATTAATGTACACACAGCACCCCATATTGACAGACAAAAAAAAGAATTTGTGAAATTGTTGCAGATTTATTAAAAAAGAAAAACTGAAATATCACATGGTCCTAAGTATTCAGACCCTTTGCTCAGTATTTAGTAGAAGCACCCTTTTGAGCTAATACAGCCATGAGTCTTCTTGGGAAAGATGCAACAAGTTTTTTACACCTGGATTTGGGGATCCTCTGCCATTCCTCCTTGCAGATCCTCTCCAGTTCTGTCAGGTTGGATGGTAAACGTTGGTGGACAGCCATTTTTAGGTCTCTCCAGAGATACTCAATTGGGTTTAAGTCAGGGCTCTGGCTGGGCCATTCAAGAACAGTCACAGAGTTGTTGTGAAGCCACTCCTTCGTTATTTTAGCTGTGAGCTTAGGGTCATTGTCTTGTTGGAAGGTAAACCTTCGGCCCAGTCTGAGGTCCTTAGCACTCTGGAGAAGGTTTTTGTCCAGGATATCCCTGTACTTGGCCGCATTCATCTTTCCCTCGATTGCAACCAGTCGTCCTGTCCCTGCAGCTGAAAAACACCCCCACAGCATGATGCTGCCACCGCCATGCTTCACTGTGGGGACTGTATTGGACAAGTGATGAGCAGTGCCTGGTTGTCTCCACACATACCGCTTAGAATTAAGGCCAAAAAGTTCTATCTTGGTCTCATCAGACCAGAGAATCTTATTTCTCACCATCTCAGAGTCCTTCAGGTGTCTTTTAGCAAACTCCATGCGGGAGTTGGCCTTAATTCTAAGTGGTATGTGTGGAGAAAAAAAAAATGTATCCATTTGTATCATAATCTAATTGTATCAAAAGCTAAAAGAAATGTAACCAATTATATCATAAATGTTGTAGGTCACCTTGGATAAAGGTGTCAGCCAAAAAAGTAAATTTATTCCTCCACACTCAAGCGAGATTTGTCCTTCTTCCACCAGACTCCAACTTGTCTGGAAGAGGTTGAGCTGCTTCTTTTATCTTGGACCCAGCACTACTTTTGTTGCTAGGGCATAGCCCGTTGGAAGCACTACCTTGTCAAACAGAAGCCTCACAAAGCAGGGGAACACAGACAAGGCTGCCCATTGGTACTACAGTTCCCAGCATGCCTTGTGGGTGTCCATATTGGTAGTGCTGCCCAGTAGTGCCATTTTAGAGCATTTAGCCCTAATAAGTTGTCTCTAACTGTCATTCCATCACACTTCCCTCCTCAGTCGGGTATTGTTCCTCAGTCCAACACGGCTGGGATGCCAGTATACCAACTTCCGTACTGGCATCTGCTGCCTGTCTATTGGCCAAGGGAGGACGATCCTCACCTACTTTCTCATGCATCCGAAGGGCCGGCCTTGCACCCATCCTGGCCAGGATGCCCACCCATGCACACCATCCATCACACTATATAAAATAAATAAATAATATAACATTGTTGCTTACCATAAGTTACAACAGGAAATTCTCAATCCTACTCAATCCAATTCAGGACAGCAGTGAGAAAAAATGGAGTCTGTCCTGAAAGCTTTGGGTACATAGGATCATTAGTTATACAATAATATATTTATGCTATTAAATTCAAGCCCGTAACACCCTATTACTAAAAGGAAACACACAAAACAATAACACAGTGTCCCCCTAATCACAAGACCAAAGAATACTCTCAAGTCCTTCTTTCTGTATAAGAGTAGTCCACTGCACTTAACTGTGTGCACTTTTTACTTTTCAAAAGATACAGAAAGAATGCAGCAGCCAGATATTTTTTACCTAGCATAGATTTTGATAATTCTGTAATGTTTCTATAATTTTAGAATAGCCAAATACTGGAAAATTAAATCAAATTAGATCAAATTGTATTTGTCACATACAATTATACACAGTACAACTTGTAGTAAAATGCTTAGCTGCTAAACTCCAAGACTGTGTATTAGAAAGAAAAATATAAAAAGACAACAAAACAATAAATACCTAACTCTATGAGGTCAGGTCAGATTAGGGAGTATGCACTGGTACAGCTCATTGCCACACCCACCAAACAATGAAACAGCTCGGGTCCTGGTTAACAACCCCCCCCCCCCTCCCCCTCTCCAGGCAGACACACAGTCCAGTCCCACCCCCCAGAAATGACCATCTATCTGCTGCAGCCAGGTGTTATGTGGGCATCCCCTTCACTTGGTCCAGTCACTTGGGTCCTCAATAACAAGGATCCTGTGAGCCTTTGTTCTTTTGCAAAGATATTAGGAGCACCACATACCCTTTTTCAGCAACCTCATGACCCCCCATGCTCTCCCAATCCGTCTACCGACTTCTTAGGAAAAGTCACCAGAGGCATGAATGTTGCAGCCAAGGTAAGTATACCACTTGACACACTTCTGATGGCTGTGCCCAAGAGGTCATTGAAGATCTGGATCTTAGTTTTTATCCAGGACACTCGCAAGCCCAGACACTCAGACTCCTCGCTCAGTCTCTTGAAAGCCTTGATCAGAGCCTCCATTAACTCCACGAAGATCACAGCACCGTCGGCAAAGTCAAGATCAGTGAATCTTCCTTCACTAACAGATACCCCACAACCACTGTACCACATAAGCCTGCCCAACACATCCTTGATGAACCCCAGAATCACCTGGGAAAAATGCACAGGTTCTGCCTCCACTCTGCACAGCACTCACAGTACCAGTGTACAGGCCAGCCATGATATCCAGCAACTCTGGGGAGATCCCCCAAAGTCTCAGGATGTCATACAGGTCAGTTTGATCAACGAGTCGAACACTTTATGAAAATTGACAAAGAAGGTTGTGAGTATTCACCACATGGTGAACCACCTGGATTAGGACCTTAGTGCAGCAAGTGACACCTCAGCACAATACTGGAACAGTATGAGCTTTTTTTTAATGGTGGTTGGAGTGCCAATCCTGTCACCAACCCTAAAGTAAGGCTGCAAAGAAACTGAGCTGATATTCACATTTGAGTTCCATGAGAACCCTCAGTGCCAAGATGCGGTCAATGGTAGACTTCATAGGCATAAAACCAGACGATTCTAAGAGCAGTGTTATCCCCCTGTAGTTGCCACAATCCAAGCGATCACCCTTCCCTTTCCAGATAGGGAAGACAAGCCCTGTTTTCTAGCCAGTTGGGTTGAAATAGAAGTAAAGGTTGCTTGCAATGCAAGGAGGACAGCCCTCCCACCAGCCTGGAGAAGTTCACCATGGATACCACAGATCCTTGCAGCATTCCCTACCCTCAGCTGGTTCACCACCTGTGCAATTTCAGTGAGATTTGGGTGGTTTACAGCCAATCGGAGGATCATCCTCAAGAACCGTGGACCCAGAGACATCCAACGCAATAGCCGGAGGATCACTTTTAAACTGCTGCTCAAAGTAGCCAGCACAGTGGGTCACAATTGCAGTGTTATCTGTAAAGATTGTTCCATCACCCGCCTTGACTGCAACTCTCCGAGGAATAGATTCTGAGGTGTGTAATGCTTCTATTCCTCTGTAAGCAGGACGTGGGTCACTAGACCATAGATGGTGCCTCTCTTAGATTCCTTTAACAAATGCCTCTTTATCTCCTTTCAGAGCCCTCGCAGCTGTCCTTCTCAGTTCATAGTACAGACCAGAGTTGCCATCAAGCCATGAGATTGGACTCGTCTATCCGGGGTGCTCTGTGAGATGAAACACCTCCTTCTGGGAACACCGACAACACCAACACAACCTTCAGCAATCTTCAGGGTCCTGTCACATCACATTAAGATCAGCAGTTGCACCCAAGTCTGCAAGTTCCTCACACAAACTGCGTGCAAACTCATTAGAAACAGAATGATCTTGGAGTCTGGCCTGGTCCAGCCTCATTCTCCTAGCAGATGTTACCCTACTAGACCTAAGCTGGATCTTCAGAGTAGCAGCAACAAGTCTGTGGTCAGATTTCACAGTTTGGGCACTTCTGTAGACCCTGCAGTTCTGTAAACTCTATAAATATCAATGACTCTATAAATATCCACTCTATAAATATCAATATATGCAATGGTAGCAGTTCTGTGCATTATATTAATATTGTAAAAATGTATATATAAACATTTAAAAAAATAACAATATAAGCATTAAGTTCCTAAATAACATGACATATGAGAAACAAGCAAGTGTGTTGGAAATGAAATAATATGAAAGTATATGAAGGATAAAACAACTCTTATGGCAAAGTTCAATCATTGTTAGCCTTTAACTTCAGCGTGTTGAGACTTTATCCTTGACAATACTGCATCATGTAGCCCAAGGCACTGTCCTCATTCAGGATGTGCATGCACTGTGGAAAGAAATTCCTCCTCAGTTTATCAGAACTGTCCTTCAGGTCCTGGTAGCACTTCCCTGACCACAGAACAGAGAAGTGGCTATCGTTGGGATGGCTGATATATCTGACCATTTTCTTTGCCCTAGTCCATCGGTGCATGGTATAGATGTCTTGGAAGTTAGAGAGTGTAAACCCAGGTGATGTTGCTAAAATACACTTCCAGACATATTGCTTACTAGGCTCTAAACCTGTAAGGAACTGGGTGTGTGACTTTTTAGTCTGTAGAAATGGTTTTTCAACCACACCATGTGTTGCAGTCGGAGATTTAGGTGTCTCCATGTATCCATCTATACTCACATAAGTAATATCTGTAAAACAGCATTTTTTTTTTCTACATAGCATTGCAGAATTATGATGGATGCTGACTAGGGAATCCATTCCTGGACGGGTTTATCCAATCCCAGATGGGTTTATCCATTCCCAGGAATTCTGGAATCCTGCATGTCATTCCCGGGAATCCCGGGCTCCCGGGGATGACACAGTGCACGGACATCTCACATGTGAACGGTTTTAGAACAACCGACACTTATTTTTTTATTTATTTTTTTTTAAATTTTATTTGTAAATTTTATTGTAATCATTCCATACAAATAGATCAATTAATAACAAAAAAAGAATTGAAGACAAATCAAACCCCACCCCTGAGAAGGAGAGCTTAGCCAAAGGAGAATTGCTTAGGGCTTTTTAATAAGGCAACAATAAACAAAAGAAAGGAAGAAATATATGTAGGTAAATAAAAAATGGAGAAGGGAAGTAAATGCAGTAATAGTTATTTCTCTTATTCTAAAATAATATTGATTAGATCCTGCCAGGTTTTGAAAAAATTCTGTACAGATCCTCTAACTGAGAATTTGATTTTTTCCAATTTCAAATAATATAAAACATCAGTTTCCCACTGACTTATCAGAGGAGAGTTAGGATTCTTCCAATTTAACAAAATAAGTCTGCGTGCCAAAAGTGTAGTGAATGCAATCACCGTTTGCTTGTCCTTCTCCACTTCAAGTCCATCTGGAAGAACACCGAACACAGCTGTTAATGGGTTAGGAGGGATTGTGACCCCAAGGCTGTCTGAAAGGCACTTAAAAATTTTGGTCAAAAATGATGTTAGTTTGGTGCAGGCCCAGAACATGTGACCCAGTGAGGCAGGAGCTTGGTTGCAGCGTTCGCAGGTTGGATCTTGCCCTGGAAACATTTTGGACAGTTTTAAGCGAGACAGATGAGCTCGATATATAATTTTTAGTTGAATAATTCTATGCTTTGCACATATAGAGCTCGAGTGAATTCTGTGCTTTGCTACCTTTCACTCCTTTTCTGATATATTGATTAAGAGATCTTCTTCCCAATGTCCTCTTGGGTCTTTGAAAGGTAGGGACTCTAATAAGATTTTATATAATGCGGAAATGGTGTTTAATTCCTTGCAATTGAGCAGTATTTTTTCCAGCATGGTGGAGGGTACGAGGTAAGGAAAATCGGGCAGTTTCTGTTTAACAAAATTTCTAATTTGAAGATAGTGAAAGAAATGTGTAGCTGGGAGGTTTGAATTTGGAACATAACTGTTCAAAAGATGCAAATATGTTGTCTATATAAAGATCTCTGAGCATTTTAATCCCAAAACTTTTCCAGGTATTAAAAACTGGATATGTTTGCAAGGGTTGAAAGAGGTGGTTCTCTTGCAAAGGTGCCACGGATAAAAGATTTTCCATCTTAAAATGCTTTCTAAGTTGGTTCCATATTCTGAGTGAGTAAAGCACAATTGGGTTATTAGTATATTTGCGATAACTTGCATTTATTGGAGTGCAGAGCAGGGAGTATAAAGAAGTACTACAGGATTTTACTTCTATTGCGAACCAAGCCTGTGTATATTCATTTTTTTGTGTCCAGGTTTTTATGGCTTGTATGTTTGCTGCCCAGTAATAAAACTGAAAATTAGGTAAAGCCATGCCACCTTCTGCCTGAGGTCTTTGTAGGGTCGCTCTTCGGATACATGGGTGTTTTGAGTTCCAAATAAATGAGGTTATTGTTGAATCTAATTGCTTAAAAAACGATTTATTGATATATATTGGAATGTTTTGAAATAAAAGAAGAAGTTTAGAAAGGATGTTCATCTTAACAACGTTAATTCTTCCGGCTAGAGTGAGATGAAGGGTTGACCATCTATGCAAGTCTTGCTTAATTTTTTCCATACAGACGGCAAAATTTTGTTGATAAAGAGCTTTATGTTTACTTGTGATATTTACCCCTAGGTATTTAAACTGATCTGCTATGGTAAAAGGTAGGGTGTCCATTCTAATATTATATGCTTGTGAATTCACTGAAAAGAGTATACTTTTATTCAGATTAATTCTAAGACCAGATATCTTTTGAAATTTTGTGAGTGCTGTTAAAACTGCAGGCACAGTGTTTTCTGGGTCTGATATATATAAAACCATATCATCTGCATGTAGAGAAATTTTCTGTTCCAGTTTTTCTCTGATAATTCCCTTTATCTGATAAGAATTTCGACAGTGAACCGCCAGTGGTTCAATGGCGATTGCAAACAGCAGTGGTGACAAGGGACATCCTTGTCTGGTACCACGTTCTAGCTTAAAGTAGTCTGAACAAATGTTGTTAATACAAACTGAAGCTTCTGGATTGATACAGTAGTTTGATCCATGCACAAATATTCGGGCCAAACCCAAATTTCTCCAATGCAGTGAAAAGGTAGTTCCATTCAATCATATCAAATGTTTTTTCTGCATCTAATGATAGTAATATCTCTGGGGTGTTTGATTTTGCTGGTGAATATATAACATTAAACAAGCATCTGAGATTGGAAGATAGGTGTCGGCCTTTAATAAATCCAGTTTGATCCTGTGATATTACTGAGGGCAGTACTTTCTCCATCCTTCTAGCTAGAATTTTTGAGAGTATCTTAACATCATTATTCAGGAGTGAAATTGGTCTGTATGATGCACATTGTAACAAGTCCTTATTTTGTTTAGGAAAGACGGTGATTAATGCTTGACGAAATCTTTGAGGTAGTATTTGGTTGTCTCTAGCTTCTGTAAATGTTGCCAATAAGAGGGGAGCTAGCTGAGTGGAGAATTTCTTATAAAATTCTACGGGGTAACCATCAGGGCCTGCTGATTTCCCGCTTTGAAGTGACTTTATAGCATCTAGTAATTCTGTTAGCGTCAGAGGTTTATCCAGTTCCTCAGCACTTAAAGCATCTATTTGTAGTGTCTGTAACGTATCCAGAAATGCATTAGATTGTGTGTTGTCTTCTTTGAACTCAGTAGAATATAAGGATTTATAATTATCTCTAAATGCGTGCATTATATTTTTATCGTCAATGATTTCTTCTCCATTCGTGTTGGTGATTACTGGGATTGCATTGCGAACTTCGTTTGTGAATTTGTTGAGCTAAAAGCTTATTAGCTTTTTCTCCGTGTTCATAGTAATGATGTCTTGACTTATAAATAAGTTGTTCAGTTTCTTTAGTTGTTAAGATGTTAAGTTCTTTATGCAGGGCCTGCCTTTTCCTGTGAAGAGCTTCACTTGGACGCCTGGCTTGTTCTTCATCTATTTTAGTAATTTCGCTTCTTAGCTCTGACACTTTCTTGGTTTCTAATTTATTTCTGTGGGAAAGATATGAAATAATCTGTCCTCTTAAGAAGGCCTTTAGAGCTTCCCAGAGTGTTCCTGCAGAAACCTCTGTGGGCGTGCTTATCTCTAGGAAGAAGCTAATTTGTTTGGATATAAATTCTGTGCAGTTCTTGTCTGCTAATAGAAGAGGGTTAAGACGCCATCTACGAGGTGAGTGTGAGGGGCTTAATGATTTTAGCTCCAAGACTAGAGGGGCATGGTTGGAGATAACAATTGTGTCATATTTGCACGATTTAATCGTAGGCAGGAAATTATTATCTATAAAAAAATAATCAATTCTTGAGTAGCTATGATGCACTGGTGAGTAGAACGAATATGATCTTGAGTTTGGGTTAAGAAACCTCCAGGGGTCTGATAAGTTGTGGTCAGTTAAAAACTGTGTAATTGTCTTTGCAGTGTTAGATGTCGTCCCCCCTGTCACAGGAGTCCTATCTAAGAGTGGATTTAAAACACAATTAAAGTCCACAGCCATTATAATTTTATGAGTGTTCACATTGGGAATGGATGCAAATAGATTTTGCATGAATTCCTTATCATCGACATTGGGTGCATAAACATTTATCAAAATCATTTTACTGTTAAATAAGTTGCCCATGACCATCACATATCTTCCTTCAGGGTCCGATACTACATCTGATGCTACAAATGGAACTGTTCCGTGTATGATAATTCCCACCCCTATAGTTTTCTTTATAAAGCTAGAATGGAACATTTGGCCAGTCCAGTCTTTTTGTAGTCTGAACTGATCCTTGCTTAGTAAGTGGGTCTCCTGTAAAAATACTATTTTAGCGTTTAAGCCTGTTAGGTGAGAGCATACTTTCTTTCTCTTTAATTCGTGATTCAGGCCTTTAACATTTCAGCTCACAAAGTTAACTGTCCCATCATGGAGACCTTGATTCTGAGTTTTTAATGTCATCTTATAGTCTTAACTGGTAGTGAGGCAGTTTTAATCTTAATTTCAAAATTCCCCATGAGTTATTGCATTTTAGCCTATTGCTGCATTGATATTTATAGTTATAAAGATTAGAAGAATAGATCAGATATAGCCTGCTCTCCTTCTCTCCCC
The DNA here is from genome assembly GCF_900747795.2 of Erpetoichthys calabaricus. Taxonomy (NCBI): domain Eukaryota; kingdom Metazoa; phylum Chordata; class Cladistia; order Polypteriformes; family Polypteridae; genus Erpetoichthys; species Erpetoichthys calabaricus. Next base: position 191,138,769 of record NC_041397.2, read on the forward strand.
CCTTTATCCCACCACCCCCCACCCCCATTTTGCCTCCCCACATGAGGCTTGATCCCACTTCGCGATGTCCCGGTCCTCTGACATACAAAGAGATGGAGCATGTCCAAAACAAAACAAACCCCACCCCGCAGCGGCGTTTGAGAATTAAAACAAAGAGATATCTATTGCAGCTGAATTCTAAATACTATCTGCTGAAAATATACAGTGGTGTGAAAAACTATTTGCCCCCTTCCTGATTTCTTATTCTTTTGCATGTTTGTCACACAAAATGTTTCTGATCATCAAACACATTTAACCATTAGTCAAATATAACACAAGTAAACACAAAATGCAGTTTGTAAATGGTGGTTTTTATTATTTAGGGAGAAAAAAAAATCCAAACCTACATGGCCCTGTGTGAAAAAGTAATTGCCCCCTGAACCTAATAACTGGTTGGGCCACCCTTAGCAGCAATAACTGCAATCAAGCGTTTGCGATAACTTGCAATGAGTCTTTTACAGCGCTCTGGAGGAATTTTGGCCCACTCATCTTTGCAAAATTGTTGTAATTCAGCTTTATTTGAGGGTTTTCTAGCATGAACCGCCCTTTTAAGGTCATGCCATAGCATCTCAATTGGATTCAGGTCAGGACTTTGACTAGGCCACTCCAAAGTCTTCATTTTGTTTTTCTTCAGCCATTCAGAGGTGGATTTGCTGGTGTGTTTTGGGTCATTGTCCTGTTGCAGCACCCAAGATCGCTTCAGCTTGAGTTGACGAACAGATGGCCGGACATTCTCCTTCAGGATTTTTTGGTAGACAGTAGAATTCATGGTTCCATCTATCACAGCAAGCCTTCCAGGTCCTGAAGCAGCAAAACAACCCCAGACCATCACACTACCACCACCATATTTTACTGTTGGTATGATGTTCTTTTTCTGAAATGCTGTGTTCCTTTTACGCCAGATGTAACGGGACATTTGCCTTCCAAAAAGTTCAACTTTTGACTCATCAGTCCACAAGGTATTTTCCCAAAAGTCTTGGCAATCATTGAGATGCTTCTTAGCAAAATTGAGACGAGCCCTAATGTTCTTTTTGCTTAACAGTGGTTTGCGTCTTGGAAATCTGCCATGCAGGCCGTTTTTGCCCAGTCTCTTTCTTATGGTGGAGTCGTGAACACTGACCTTAATTGAGGCAAGTGAGGCCTGCAGTTCTTTAGACGTTGTCCTGGGGTCTTTTGTGACCTCTCGGATGAGTCGTCTCTGCGCTCTTGGGGTAATTTTGGTCAGCCGGCCACTCCTGGGAAGGTTCACCACTGTTCCATGTTTTTGCCATTTGTGGATAATGGCTCTCACTGTGGTTCGCTGGAGTCCCAAAGCTTTAGAAATGGCTTTATAACCTTTACCAGACTGATAGATCTCAATTACTTCTGTTCTCATTTGTTCCTGAATTTCTTTGGATCTTGGCATGATGTCTAGCTTTTGAGGTGCTTTTGGTCTACTTCTCTGTGTCAGGCAGCTCCTATTTAAGTGATTTCTTGATTGAAACAGGTGTGGCAGTAATCAGGCCTGGGGGTGGCTATGGAACTTGAACTCAGGTGTGATACACCACAGTTAGGTTATTTTTTAACAAGGGGGCAATTACTTTTTCACACAGGGCCATGTAGGTTTGGATTTTTTTTCTCCCTAAATAATAAACACCATCATTTAAAAACTGCATTTTGTGTTTACTTGTGTTATATTTGACTAATGGTTAAATGTGTTTGATGATCAGAAACATTTTGTGTGACAAACATGCAAAAGAATAAGAAATCAGGAAGGGGGCAAATAGTTTTTCACACCACTGTAATCATTAACAGTCTTTAAGCTTAAAATAATCTTCAGCAATTTTAAGATATTAAGATAATAAAAGAATGAACCCTGGGAATGATTTTAAAAAGTAGTCTAGGATAAACATAGTAAATCCTAATGTAATAGTATAATGTAATAGTATAAATGTAATAGTAATGTAATAGTAGAAATAGCAATAAACCAAGAGTATGATGTTATACAGTCTACTTTAAAGTAGTAAAAAAAAAAAAAAAAAAAAACCCTACTTTAATTACTTCCACACTCATGTCTATAACTGTAATTAAGACATAAACATATAATGTCCAAGTAAAGAAAAGGATGTATAATTATAATACCAGTCTCTTTAAAAGTGGATCCGACAGCAGATGATAGGTCCTTCCCATGCCTTGACAGAATACGGCTCCTTATTAACTTTCAAAAGAGTGTCGGAAACAGCTTCTTTAGTTCCTTTTCAGCTTCCTCCTTGCTTGAAAATACATAATATTGGTCTTGAACTTCCACTTTCAGTTTGGCAGGATATAAGAGGCTGTATTTGATATCGGCTTTCTGTAGCAAATTTTTAATGTTAAAGTAGGCTGTGCGTTTTGCAGCTGTTAATGGTGAGAAGTCAGGGAAAATACAAATAAGATTATTTTCAAATAGAATCTCTTGCTTGTGTCTGAGAAGTGCCATCACATCAAGCTTACATCGTAATCGCTCGAAGCGGACAATAAAAGACCTAGGTTTAAAGGTGCTTGATCTGTATATGCGATAAGCTGCTGCTATCTCAATGTCGAGTTTAAAATCATCTCCAATTATTTTAGAGAGTAATTCTACTGCAAATGTCACTGGGCTTGAGCTTTCTCGTTTCTCAGGTATACCCTCAATTCTTATATTATTTCTTCTGCACCCATCTTCCAGGGCCGCAAGTCTGTCTCCGAGATTTTTGCATTCGGAATTCGCAGCTGTAGCTTTTTCATTGGCGTTAGACGCCAATTGTTCCGCTGTTTCAACTCGAGCTGTGAATGCCTGCTTAACATCATCCAGCTGATCTGTAACGTCATTAATCTGGTCGGCAAGTATTTTCAGTTTGGATCTGTTTTCTTCGATGTGTTCCTCTAATTTCTCCAACATGCTTTTAAAGTTCACGTCAAAATGTTTAAATAGACGCGTTTCCCGGTCTTTGTTATCCTTCTTAAACTCAATGTTAGACTTCTTAAGCTCATTCTTAAGCTCATTCTTGTTATCCTTCTTAAGCTCATTTATGGCCGTAGCCATGGCAGTGGCCAGTGTAGCAATCATCTCTTTCAGTTCGGACAGTTTGTTTCGGATTTCGTGCTCCATGAGTGGAAATGCAGCTCCTGTTACAGCAGGTGCTGCGGGCTCGCGATGAGTAGATAAGAGCACATCCTGCAGGGCCTTTTCTAGTCTCAAATGATCCTCAGAAATCAGCAATCCATCGCGAACTGTATCACTTGCACCTTCACTCCCATTTTCACTCTCGACTGGAGACGATACAATGGAGTGGGGTCCCAGGAAATCTGCACATTCGTCTGCCTGTTCCAGGTCAGTCTCCGAGAGGCCATACCTTGCACTTGGGCCGGATGTCTGTCCAGACTTTGATGCAGCTTTAAGTTTCTTTTCCGGTTCTTTCTGACTTTTCTTCTTGTTACTCATGCTTGTATATTGTAGTGGAAGTTCCTTGGTTGGGTTAAATACAGGATACCTCTAAATAATATGAAATGCATGGGAAAATAAAGCCGCTGGGCGGCACGGTGGCGCAGTGGGTAGCGTTGCTGCCTTGCAGTTGGGAGACCTGGGGACCTGGGTTCGCTTCCCAGGTCCTCCCTGCATGGAGTTTGCATGTTCTCCCCGTGTCTGCGTGGGTTTCCTCTCACAGTCCAAAGACATGCTGGTTAGGTGGATTGGCGATTCTAAATTGGCCCTAGTGTGTGCTTGGTGTGTGGGTGTGTTTGTGTGTGTCCTGCGGTGGGTTGGCACCCTGCCTGGGATTGGTTCCTGCCTTGTGCCCTGTGTTGGCTGGGATTGGCTCCAGCAGAACCCCGTGACCCTGTGTTTGGATTCAGCGGATTGGAAAATGTATGGATGGAATAAAGCCGCTGCTAGCGGAGCTCTGCTTCAGACGTCCATCTCCTATAACGGACAAGACCATTATTTATTTATTTATTTATTTATTTTTAATAAAACTACTGCAATATGTTGACACCAATAAAAGACTAACCTTATCTACAAGCAGTTCATGCTGTCATATAAGTTCATGTATCTAGTTAGTTGCAGTAATAAGAGTGTAGAAAGCACAACATGTCCAGTGTGCGGTTGTCCAGGCGAGAGCACACCTTCATGCAGAGTACGCCAGCCTCTAAGAAAGCACGCTCTGCCTCCACGGAAGTAGGCGGCACAGTCATCAGATACTGATACACTTGTTCTAAACAACGCCGTGCTTGTCATTGCTCTGAAACACCGCAAAACACTGCCATTTCAGCTTTTGCTGATGCATCCAGTTTCTTGTCATCATTCTGTGATGGCAAGTTTCTTGGCACAGATAATGCGGATGCAACAGACTGACGCATGGCAATTTCAAGTTGCTGTTCAAAGCTGTTGTCTGATGAAGTGCAAACTGCAGCAATGGCGCCACCTTAATTATTTTCAACTATAACTCTGTTATTTCTTGATCGATTTTTACACTTTTACATGCTATATATGCGAACTTGGCCGTTCCCGTTTACCCGGGAATTCCAGCAGTTTAATTCCTGGGAATGCGGGAATGAAAAATGTCCGGGAATCCCGGGCTCCCGATTACCTAATGCTGACTATGTAAGATAAAAACTTTATAACATTCTGGAATAGACTACTGCAATGCACCACTAATTGGACTCTCTATAACTTTTATTAATAAACATCAGTTAGTTCAAAATGCATCGGCCAGAGTATTCACAGGAAACAGAAACTTTGATTAGATCAAAACAGCACTATCTAGCCTTCACTATGTTACCTGACAAATTTCAGATTGATTAATAAATCCACTTCTAACCCATTAAGCTGTAAAATAACATGTCTTGGAATATTTGTGCGACCTACTACATAAAAACTGTCTGCCACAACATCTTTGCTCTCAAGATTCCGTTCTCCTAGTAGTACCAATAATAAGTAAATAGTCAGAAGGGAACTTCTGTTATAGAACCTTCCATCTCTGCAACAGCCTTCCTGAAAATGTTTGGGGCTCATATACTATGTTAATATAAGGTTAAAAACACTTTCATTAGCCTAGTTGATAGTTACTTATTCCATGTCACTTTCCCTGAGAAAATTGCACAAACACATTTGTCAGCTCCTCATAATACATGATGGTGTGAGAAAATTTGGGAAGTGAGCCACAGAGAAATTTGTCCGCTTTCTGTTGCTGCATCCTTTGCAATGGTGGGATGGGACCGTTGTATCAGAAAGCCCTCTGACTTAGGCTGTCATCTTTCTTTTCTCTTTTAGTTAGGCTGTCCAAGCCAGAAATACTGGAGCTGAATATTGCACTCCAAAATAATAACATTATGCAAAGAACATTCAGCTCAAATGTTGCTAATACACCCTGTCTTTATTTGTTTGAGTTAAAATGGAATCTGCACCCTGAGGTGCCATCCCAACCTTTTCTCCTGGCAGTGTATGCCAAAGATTAGCAAAAGTCTCCTATCAAAAGATCTGCAGTGATATTTCAGTTCTGATATTAATTGTAGTTTTAGTTTTTATTTTATTTTATAAAATTAATTTTTATTTTTATTTCGTTCTAGTTTTCAGAGGAGTCAACAATTTTTATTTTTATTTACTTCTGTGTTTAAAATTTTAGTTTTTATTTTATTTAGTTCTGGCCTTTTTATATAATATTAGTACAATTTTAGTTTTTTTTCTGTTGCAAGACCACAAATGCTGGCCTACACATATTTCAATGCAAGTTATGTTTCAGTCAACAAAATACACTCACAGTTCATAATGCCATTAAACACAGCTTGACTATCAATGAGCAAACAGATTAAGTGGCCCTATGAGTATAGTCAGCAAGATCAACTGTTTCAACCCAAGAAACCAGTCTGTGCAATCACGTTGCTGTTAAGCTTTAAACAAGCACACATTTTAAGAGATTTGTTAATGTTGCAACGAAGTCCATTGCACAGATGGCCACACAGTGAAAATATTTGGTTGACGAGCGCCTGTAATGCAGGTGCACAGATGAGGTCCTCGGCACTATGAGGGGCACCAGCAAGACTGTATGTTAATGACTTCTGCTGCCAGTACTGAAGCAGTGACATGCGGTGAGGTTTGTGAGACACTGACTCCTTCAGAATCAGATTCACAAATATATGAATCCATATCTTATTCACTATTTGATTGGCAGCATGCACATTGACTACTGGTTATGTTTAATATCTCATCAGCATTCGTTACACACACATAGGTAAGGCACATATTTGGCTAAGAAAGAACGTTACATTTACAGCCACGAGAGAGAGTGGAGAGAGCGCATTTGCTCTGCACCCTCCATATGTTCTACATTTGCAGTTACAAATGAAAGTATAGAGTGGTGTACAATAAAACAGATTTCAATTTTGACCTTAATTGAAATATTTAGTTGTTTTTAAAATATTTTAATTCTTATGCTTTAATCAATTTTAATACAGACTGTTCAACAAAAGGATAACAAGAAAAGCAAATGAAAATTTTATTTATGGTCAAAATTTAGTCTTTAAATATTGAATTTTTTTTCTTAGTTTGATCCCATTTTTTATAAAATTGAAAACTGTTTATGGTCTTACCTTTATTTGTAAATGAAGTCCATGCACCTATCCTTCTCCACAAAAATCTCCGTCACTTTCTTGTAAAAGTCCTCTTTGTTTTCCTTTAATTTTAAAAGTCTTAATTTTCCATTTTGAAGTTGGAAGAAAATATAAAAATAAACAGACCGCTGCAGTGCACTTGACTTTCTGATATCGCTAACTTATTGGCGCCTCTGTGTAGAAGAACAGCAGCAACAAGCACCCATTGGGTTCACATCCGCCCCCTCCAGTGCGGCACGGTACTGTCTGCCTTACCTTGTGCCTTTTCACTGCAGTTTTATGTCTGATCAGCAACACTAAATATGTTACACACATACATTAAAGATATTAGCCAGACTGTGGAAAGTCAGGGTGTATAATAAACGTGTCTGCAAACATTATATTGGCGACATACAGAGAGACAGCAACAGGCACGTGATAATTTCATGCATCAACCCAGTGTGTGAGGGAGAGCGCAGTCCGAGGTGAGGTGAGGCTCGTTGCTACCGCACCTCACGTTTCTTCCTTGTATTTGATCAGGAAATGTGCAAATTCAGCGATTTTGACAGTAAAAATGATCAAAATTATTGGAATCATACAGAAAACAAATTTATAGTACAGACCGGTGGACAAATTTATTTTATGTTATCATTATTATTTTTTTTTTTTACATTCCATGCCTCCCCCGATCGCACGTCCCTGTACTGAAATGCAGTGATGATGCCAGAGAAGTGCTGGACTTCCACTAGGAACTGATCCAGTTGGTCCTGCCCTGAAACTCTGAGACTCTTTTCTTCTTCTCGCATGCTACATTTGCTTTTATTATCATCTGCGCTGTAATTAAAGTATTTCCATACGTTACTTTCTTGCTTTCTACCTACAAACATCTGTGCAAAACTCGCCATCGACAACCACAAGTTCTTACTGCTTTAACCCGACAAACCAAATGTGATCAACAAACAAACAACAGTCCTTTACGGAAGTTGCACCACATGACTATAGTAAGCCCAAGGTACAAGATCACCGCATAGTAAACACTGTTTTTACTCAATTTTTGTTCTCGTTTTAGTTCGTTCACATATCACTAATTTTTATTTTTATTTAGTTTTAGTTTCTCTGTTTGCCTTAATTTCATTTCTCATTCTTCTAAAACGAAAAACAATATTTTAATCCTAGTTCTCGTTTCCGTTATGAAAATATAACTGCTGCAGACCTATCTCGGATCAGTGCTAGACTCTGGTAGTTTGATATACTCATTTAATACGAGACCAATAAGCAAATCAGCCATGTAGATCTAAGAAGAGGACTACTTGCATTCTGTTTTCTATCATGTATTTTACTCTATTTTTGACACTCATTGCATGCTCAACCCGCCTGGAAGGGAACCTCCTTGAATTGCCCTTCCCAGGTTTTTTTCTTTTTTCCTGCAAGGTTTTTTGGAAGTTTTGTCTTCTCTTCTTAGACAGCCAAGGCTCATGGGTTGTCAATTAAATAGGGCCTGTTAAAGCCCATTGAGACATTCTTTTGTGTGATTTTGGGCTATATAAAAATAAATTGTTGTTGATATTTGACTGCATCACTTCCTGCAGAGCCTTGTGGTCCTGCTACATGCTGTGTCCAAACAAGATGCTTTCAATGTTGGATAATTAGAATTTTTTTTTTAATCTGGAGGGGCAGCCTAAATCCCAGAAACATGTTAGTGTGCTTGGACCAGGTTTGGTCCTCTGTGATGTGGAAACCAAGGTATCTGAAGCAGTCCACCCTTTCCACCTGAATTCTTTTAATTCTGAGGGGGTGGTAATACCACTGTTACTTTTTCCCAGAGTCAACAGTCAACTTCTTTGTCTTGGTGTATAATGTCCTGGTGCCCACACTTTGACTTTGTAGTCATGTACCAGGATGAACCAGGATGGGTTAGAACACATGCAAAACATTTACTTCAAAAGTGTAAAAGAAGATGGCTAAAATACAAACAATTTATGTGTTCAAAGTGACATAGTGCTTCAGTCAATAATGCTTCTTTAAAAACCAAATCATGCCTTTTAAAATACTCCAATAAATAAAAACTTAAAAGTCTTCCCAATCTTTCACAAAGTATTTTCTTCTTCCCTCATCAGGACATCATAATGAATCCTCCTCGAGTGGACCACCGCCTGCCACCTTTGCTGGTACCCACTGATGTATAAACCAAAGCTCTTCAGGGCACCTCATCCTCTAAATTAATATCATCACACTGTGGAACTGCCTATTGGCACATCTCTCCACCTGGCACGTCTCTCCATCTTCATCTCCTCCACTGCTCAGCAGACTTGAACAGTACCACACCCTGGAACTTCCACTCCAGCCACAGTCATTGGTCCTTTACGAAGCTCAAAAGAGCCAATGCTGCCTGTCCTGTACTTTCATCTTGGAATACTCATCAAACCAAATGTCTAAAAAGCGATCACTTATTCTCTCACTCTTTCGCTGTCTCTTTGTTTTTCATTTTCCCAAAGCATTAACATACCACCCTTCTATTTTGTGGCAACTGCAGATGACACTAGTTAATTACACCACTACTTCGTACATAACTAAAACCCGAATGATTGCACGCATTCACATGTGCATCACTTGTTGCTGGTTGGGAACAGCACTATATAAATACAGTAATCCCTCCTCTATCGCGAGGGTTGCGTTCCAGAGCCACCCGCGAAATAAGAAAATCCGCGAAGTAGAAACCATATGTTTATATGGTTATTTTTATATTGTCATGCTTGGGTCACAGATTTGCGCAGAAACACAGGAGGTTGTAGAGAGACAGGAACGTTATTCAAACACTGCAAACAAACATTTGTCTCTTTTTCAAAAGTTTAAACTGTGCTCCATGACAAGACAGAGATGACAGTTCCATCTCACAATTAAAAGAATGCAAACATATCTTCCTTTTCAAAGGAGTGCGCGTCAGGAGCACAGAATGTCACATAGATAGAGAAAAGCAAACAAATCAATAGTGCTGTTTGGATTTTAAGTATGCGAAGCACCGCGGCACAAAGCTGTTGAAGGCGGCAGCTCACACCCCCTCCGTCAGGAGCAGGGAGGGAGAGAGAGAGATAGTTTGTTTTTCAATCAAAAATCAATACGTGCCCTTCGAGCTTTTAAGTATGCGAAGCACCGTGCAGCATGTCCTTCAGGAAGCAGCTGCACAAAGATAGCAACGTGAAGATAATCTTTCAGCATTTTTAGACGAGCGTCCGTATCGTCTAGGTGTGCAAACAGCCCCCCTGCTCAATCCCCCTACGTCAGGATCAAAGAAAGTCAGTGCAAGAAAGAGAGAAAAGTAGGCTGGGTAGCTTCTCAGCCATCTGCCAATAGCGTCCCTTGTATGAAATCAACTGGGCAAACCAACTGAGGAAGCATGTACCAGAAATTAAAAGACCCATTGTCTGCAGAAATCCACGAACCAGCAAAAAATCCGCGATATATATTTAAATATGCTTACATATAAAATCCGCGATGGAGTGAAGCCGCGAAAGGCGAAGCGCGATATAGCGAGGGATCACTGTAAAATGCATGATTATTATTATTATTATTATTATTAAGCCACCGAGCCATGCTTAAGAAACATGAAAACCAATTGTAAGAGCCATTTGCTAGTTATTTAAGATATATAAATGTTTACCTGAATATTAGTGCATAGTATATGGGAAGTTCCTACAACCCCCATAAGTTGAATTGAATTGGTATATTGTAACTATTTCTAGCCTCTCTGACTACACATTATACTCAGTTAGTGACCTGCATTGCCATGTGTAAGATGTTGAGGGCACATGGTTTTAAACCATGCCTTGTGTGCCTTGCGTGCATTAAGTGCCAAGTAACATGAAAGACAACGTACTTTATTGAATGTACAGCACCGTATGTTTAAAGCGTACAGAAGAAGTAAAGCATCTTTAAGTTTAGAAACAACTAAAGTTTGACAAGAAAGGTTAAGTTTAAAGAAGATACTTTTTTTTGCCTTTTATTCTACAGTATGTGTGTAACAACCTATTTTCTTTATTCTTGTGACTATAAATTAATTCAGTAAAACAACACTGGGATTTGTTTTGCCACATGATGACATTCAGGAGGAGACTGCTAGAACGTTTGAATAGTAGAACAATCTAGATGAGAACAGGCCATTCACCCCAAAAAAGCTTGCCAGTCCTATCCACTTAACTC